>NC_085843.1:6076954-6339454 GCF_035594765.1 Anolis carolinensis
CGATGATGCTTGAAATTTCTCTCAGAATGATATGACAATTGTCCTGAATCAGTCTGTCAAACTCGGTGGTTGTTGTCACAGGACGTCCAACTCTTTGTTTGTCACGCAAGTCAGATGTTCCCACCTCAACATCTTTAAACTTACTCGCATAATGAAGCACAGGACTCACATCAACACAATCCCCATAAACAGCTTGCATTCTTGGATGAATCTCCTTAGTGGTGACACCTTCTGCTCTCAAGAATTCAATGACTGCACATTGCTTAAGTCGCAATGACCGACCATCTGTGTAGGGTTCCATACTTCGCACTTTAACAACACAGCCGTTCAATGCTCAGGCTTCCCCGTCTGCGCAGGGTTCCATACTTTGCACTTTAACAACACAGCCGTTCAATGCTAAGGCTTCCCCATCTGCACAGGGTTCCATACTTCACACTTTAACAACACAACCGTCCAATGCTAAGGCTTCCCCGTCTGCACAGGGTTCCATACTTCACACTTTAACAACACAACCGTTCAATGCTAAGGCTTCCCCGTCTGCACAGGGTTCCATACTTCGCACTTTAACAACACAACCATTCAATGCTAAGGCTTCCCCGTCTGCGCAGGGTTTCATACTTCACACTTTAACAACACAACCGTTCAATACTAAGGCTTCCCCGTCTGCGCAGGGTTCCATACTTCGCACTTTAACAATACAACCGTTCAATGCTTAGGCTTCCCTGTCTGCGCAGGGTTCCATACTTCGCACTTTAACAACACAACCGTTCAATGCTCAGGCTTCCCCGTCTGCGCAGGGTTCCATACTTCACACTTTAACAACACAACCGTTCAATGCTCAGGCTTCCCCGTCTGCGCAGGGTTCTATACTTCGCACTTTAACAACACAACCGTTCAATGCTAAGGCTTCCCCGTCTGCACAGGGTTCCATACTTCGCACTTTAACAACACAACCGTTCAATACTAAGGCTTCCCCGTCTGCACAGGGTTCCATACTTCGCACTTTAACAACACAACCGTTCAATGCTCAGGCTTCCCCGTCTGCGCAGGGTTTCATACTTCGCACTTTAACAACACAACCTTTCAATACTAAGGCTTCCCCGTCTGCGCAGGGTTCCATACTTCGCACTTTAACAACACAACCGTTCAATGCTCAGGCTTCCCCGTCTGCGCAGGGTTCCATACTTCGCACTTTAACAACACAACCGTTCAATGCTAAGGCTTCCCCGTCTGCACAGGGTTCCATACTTCGCACTTTAACAACACAACCGTTCAATACTAAGGCTTCCCCGTCTGCACAGGGTTCCATACTTCGCACTTTAACAACACAACCGTTCAATGCTCAGGCTTCCCCGTCTGCGCAGGGTTTCATACTTCGCACTTTAACAACACAACCTTTCAATACTAAGGCTTCCCCGTCTGCGCAGGGTTCCATACTTCGCACTTTAACAACACAACCGTTCAATGCTCAGGCTTCCCCGTCTGCGCAGGGTTCCATACTTCGCATTTTAACAACACAACCGTTCAATGCTCAGGCTTCCTCGTCTGCGCAGGGTTTCATACTTCGCACTTTAACAACACAACCGTTCAATGCTCAGGCTTCCCCGTCTGCGCAGGGTTCCATACTTCGCACTTTAACAACACAACCGTTCAATGCTCAGGCTTCCTCGTCTGCGCAGGGTTTCATACTTCGCACTTTAACAACACAACCGTTCAATGCTAAGGCTTCCTGCCAAATGAAACTAACTGTAGAGGAGAGTCTACTGAACAAGCCAGGACCTGCCATCTGTTGAGGAATTACGAAGGTGGAGACATTACTTTTCATTCAACCCTCGTTGACTCATATTTGGTAGAAATCTCAGGGAGGTGAACCTCAAACACAAAGCATTTCTGTTCCGAAGGCTGCCACAGTCAATGGAGTTTGCTTTTCCACAACAGTTTTGCATTCCTCTGTTTCCTGTGGGATGACCAAGAATGTGGATGCTTTGCAAACAAGTGTGTGTGTCTAAAAGAGCAACAGACAATGCAAGGTCCTCACGAGGTTCATTTTCACAGAGAGAGAAGACCTAAGTGGGGCGTCCATAAGAATACATAGGGTTGCTGCTACTGTTGTTGTTGTGTGCCTTCAAGTCCTTTCTGACCCATGGCCTTTGAAAAAACTATTTATCTTCTATTTTCTAATAAACTACAAAAGACTTCAACCTGTGTGCAGCCTGGTGTATATAGCAAGGTGAAGCTAACCTGAGGTGTGACACAGACTGAACCACAACACATTTTGCTTTTGAACCGCTAGGTAGGCGGAAGCTGGGCTAAAGGCTGTGTTGTGACTGCGCCTTCGGGGACTGTGGATGATGGTGGTGGGATCAGGAGAGGAAGGAAAAACCCTCGCGAAGAGGGCTCGTTGGAGGATTTGTACAGAAAGAGAATTAGGGACCTCAATGGGGAGTCTTCTGAGGAAGATTCAGATGGGGATTCTGTGGAAGAAATGGATGCTGATGAACAGGTGGTGGCTGAAGAAGTGGGCACTGACTGGGCAGAGGCACCGGAGATGCCTGGGGAGGAATCGGGGCCCATGGATACTGCTGACACTGGGGAAGCTTGGGTGTCTTCAGAAGCAGACCCCACTTGGGCTGCTTGGAGGAGTGAGGATGGATCCTCAAGTGTGCACGGTGTTGGGCGTGGGCAGGTTTATTGGGATTCTGATGAAGAATTAGGCACGCCTGACCCACGAGCTTTAGCTGTGTGGGGTTCTGATTCGGATTAAGGATTTGGGACACCTGCTCTTTGGGCGTTGGTGTTTGGACACCCAGGGAAAATTGGGATAAATTGGGAATGTTTAGTCACTTCACTTTGCGTGTGGCAAGGTGTTGCTGGGCGCCACTGGAACTCCTGTATGTGTTAAAGTAGACTGGACTGGGACTTTGCTTCAGATCTGCTGTTGCCTCCGTTGCCTTGGCTCTTTGTGCCATTTCGTGGACCTTGAATTGATGACTACAACCCCTGGACCTTGGACTGGAATTCGACTCTTCTTCTGCCTTCTCTCTTTGATTTGTGTCTACCCACGGCTCTTGACTCCTGGCTTGCCTCCCGACCTTGCTGCTGTCTCCTTTCCTGGCCCTGGACTGACCTGACGACATCATTATTCCTTGAGTTCCTGGCATTGTCTGCACTCTTGAAGCGGATTATTGCTGCCCCTGCTGTTTTGACTCCGGACCGGTTTGACGACATCTCCTTGCATGACAAAGTCTCAAGAACATGAACACAAAAGCTGCAAGATAATCCAGGAAAACGAGAGCTTGCTTCTTGGTTGAATGAAAGTTGCTTTGACAAAGGTTTGTCTCCAAACACATTGCTTTAATACCCTTTGCAAAGCATGAAAGCATTTCTCTGGCCTCTAACCTCCCTCTTGTTTGCAATTCTCACACTCCTCCGAACCCTGAATTCCAAACGGTCAGCTCGATCTAAGGAACCTGCTTCGTCAAGGTCAGCCTGCTCGTTAGTTTGCTGAGCCTCATTATCAGACTGAGAACTGTCCTCCTTTTCCAAGTCCATTTGCACCTGACTAGTTTCAGTATCATCAACATCATTCCTTGCTGTGGGAAAATGAACTTGCACTCTCTGTTCCTCATCTTCTACAACAGGGACATTTTGATCAGAAACTCCTCAAAGCACAGCAGACAAAAAAACCAGTACAAGAAAACCGCACTACAAACTAGAGCTGACAGCTGGCACAACTAAACATTGCATGGGAAGTTCCTTGACAAAATTGAAGGACACTTGTTTTATAAATAATCTGGGAACACATGTCTTTCAGCAATACCGGCATTAGAAAATGCATAAGGATATGGGTGAACTACAATTCCCCAAAATCTTGTGTCAAATCTCCCCCAGTATTCACAGTTGGCCATGCTGGGCCTGTGTGCCAAATTGAGTCCAGATCCGTCATCTGCTAGTTTCAATGTTCTCTGGATAAGGGTGAACTACAACTCCCAGATTCCCAGGACAATCACTCTCAACCCCTGCCAGCATACAGATTTTCACTTTTATTATGTGTATAGATAATTTTTATAAAATAAAATAAAGGATCTTTGCCAGGCTCTGAACACTGCACAAGTTCTGACCAGTGAACACATTCCTTGCCGCTCTGAAAAGGAACAAGAGAGATAACGACCCCGTGATTAATTGCAAGGTTGTTTAAATCTGACACCGATCCCTGGCAAAGCGATGAAAAGACTCCCATTAATGAGGATGTAAAAACCGGACATTTACACCGACATTTTCAGTGTTTAATGACCCCATTAAGCAAAAGCCTGCTTTATTGTTTCATTTAATACGATCGTGTTTCGCTGATTTCCGAGTCCTCTGCTTCTGCTCTTTCTAAGCATTTCCTTCATTAAAGAAGGTTCGATGAACTACTTTAATTGGAATCCTGGGATTTGTAGTTTTACAAAGTACTGTATATACTCGAGTATAAGCCTAGTTTTTCAGCCCTTTTTTTAAGACTGAAAAAGCTCCCCTCGGCTTATCCTCGGGTGAGGGTCCTGGTTGGCTTATATTTGGGTCAGCTTATACTCGAGAATATATGGTACATTTATTATTTTTCTCTATTATTATTGGTATTATAACATTTATTATTTTTCTCTATTATTATTAGTGTTATGACATTTATTATTTTCTCTGTTATTATTGGTATTATTACATTTACTATTTTCTCTATTATTATTGGTATTATTACATTTATTATTTTTCTCTGTTATTATTGGTATTATAACATTTATTATTTCTCTCTATTATTATTGGTATTATGACATTTATTATTTTTCTCTATTATTATTGGTATTATTACATTTATTATTTTTCTCTGTTATTATTGGTATTATAACATTTATTATTTCTCTCTATTATTATTGGTATTATTACATATATTATTTTCTCTATTATTAGTATTATTACATTTATTATTTTTTTCTATTATTATTAGTGTTATGACATTTATTATTTTCTCTGTTATTATTGGTATTATTACATTTACTATTTTCTCTATTATTATTGGTATTATTACATTTATTATTTTTCTCTGTTATTATTGGTATTATAACATTTATTATTTCTCTCTATTATTATTGGTATTATGACATTTATTATTTTTCTCTATTATTATTGGTATTATTACATTTATTATTTCTCTCTATTATTATTGGTATTATAACATTTATTTTTTTCTCTATTATTATTGGTATTATGACATTTATTATTTTTCTCTATTATTATTGGTATTATGACATTTATTATTTTTCTCTTATTATTGGTATTATGACATTTATTATTTTTCTCTATTATTATTTGTATTATTACATTTATTATTTTTCTCTGTTATTATTGGTATTATAACATTTATTATTTCTCTCTATTATTATTGGTATTATGACATTTATTATTTTTCTCTATTATTATTGGTATTATTACATTTATTATTTTTCTCTTATTATTGGTATTATAACATTTATTATTTCTCTCTATTATTATTTGTATTATTACATTTATTATTTTTCTCTGTTATTATTGGTATTATAACATTTATTATTTCTCTCTATTATTATTGGTATTATGACATTTATTATTTTTCTCTATTATTATTGGTATTATTACATTTATTATTTTTCTCTTATTATTGGTATTATTATATTTATTATTTTTCTCTATTACTGGTATTATTATATTTATTATTTCTCTCTATTATTACTGGTATTATTACATTTATTATTTCTCTCTATTATTATTGTTATTATTACATTTATTATTTTTCTCTATTATTGTTGCTACTATTACATTTATTATTTTTCTCTATTATTGTTGCTACTATTACATTTATTATTGGTATTATTACATTTATTATTTTTCCTCTATTATTGTTGTTACTATTACATTTATTTTACTCTATTATTATTATTATTATTATTATTATTATTATTATTATTATTATTATTGCATTTATTATTTCACTCTGATCTTATTATTATTATTGCATTTATTATTTTACTCTATTTATTATTACTTGTATTATTTTCTTGTGTTTATTATTATTATTATTACATGTATTATTTTACTCTATTATTATTAAAAGGATACATAAGCACATTTACATTGAAGAAGATGAGAATAATGATTTGATCAGAGTCGGAGAGTCTTATCTTAAATTTGAGCTTGATGTAAATATTCAAGAACTTAACCTACGGATGCCTCAATTCATGTAATTTTATTGCTATCTTATTTTTATATTTTTATAAGCCATGGGGCTTATAAGGGAACCGAACTGCTTTAAATCCACAGTGTAGATGCACCCAAAGGTATTTTATTTTACTTTTATTTTGCCTTCCAGACATTCAGCCGCCGGAAGGACGAACCCGCGAGTGTCTGATGTGCATCGTGCAAAGAGACGGATCCAAAACCATGCTCTGCGCCGAAAGCGAGGACGACGCCGTGTAAGTGCCGGATGTGGATAATGGGAAAGGTCACGCCAGACTAGGAAAGGCTGGGGGTTAAGTGTACTTTAGGATGCTGGCAGGGATGATGGGAGTTGTAGTCAAGCGCATCTAGATGCTGCTCCATCCTGGTGAAGGCTAGTTGTTACTTTGGGATAATAGGAGTTGTAGTCAATGACATCTGCATGCTGGCCTCTGATGGAAAGACTCGTTCTTAGGGTGAAAGTGGAGGATAATGGGAATTGTGGTCAAGCACATCTTGATGCTGCCTTTTGATGGAAAGACTAATACTTAGGGTGCTAGTGGAGGATGATGGGAATTGTAGTCAAGCACATCTTGTTGCTGCCTTTTGATGTAAAGACTAATACTTAGGGTGCTAGTGGAGGATGATGGGAATTGTAGTCAAGCACATCATGATGCTGCCTTTTGATGTAAAGACTAACACTTAGGGTGCTAGTGAAGGATAATGGGAATTGTAGTCAAGCACATCATGATGCTGCCTTTTGATGGAAAGACTAACACTTAGGGTGCTAGTGAAGGATGATGGGAATTGTAGTCAAGCACATCTTGATGCTGCCTTTTGATGTAAAGACTAATACTTAGGGTGCTAGTGAAGGATGATGGGAATTGTAGTCAAGCAGATCTTGATACTGGCTTCTGATGGGGAAGGCTAGTTATTTAAGGTGTAAGTGGAGGATGATGGGAATTGTAGTCAAGCACATCTTGTTGCTGCCTTTTATGTAAAGACTAATACTTAGGGTGCTAGTGGAGGATGATGGGAATTGTAGTCAAGCACATCTTGACACTGGCTTCTGATGGGGAAGGCTAGTTATTTAAGGTGTAAGTGGAGGATAATGGGAATTGTAGTCAAGCATATCTTGATGCTGCTTTTTGATGGGGAAGGCTAGTTATTAAGGTGCAAGTGGAGGATAATGGGAACTGCAGTCAAAAAGAACTTGATGCTGGCTTCTGATTGAAAGACTAATACTTGGGGTGCTAGTGGAGGATGATGGGAATTGTAGTTAAGCATATCTTGATGCTGCTTTTTGATGGGGAAGGCTCGTTATTTAAGGAGCAAGTAGAGGATAATGGGAATTGTAGTCAAGCACATCTTGATGCTTGATGCTTATTTAAGGCGCAAGTGGAGGATAATGGGAACTGCAGTCAAGCATATCTTGATGCTGCTTTTTGATGGGGAAGGCTAGTTATTTAAGGTGCAAGTGGAGGATAATGGGAATTGTAGTCAAGCACATCTTGACACTGGCTTCTGGTGGGGAAGACTGGTTATTGGAGGCACAAGTGGAGGATAATGGGAATTGTAGTCAAGCATATCTTGATGCTGCCTTTTGATGGAAAGACCAATACTTAGGGTGCTAGTGGAGGATGATGGGAATTGTAGTCAAGCACATCTTGAGGCTGGCTTCTGATGCGGAAGGCTAGTTATTTGAGGTGCAAGTGGAGGATAATGGGAATTGTAGTCAAGCACATCCTGACACTGGCTTCTGATGGGGAAAGTTTGTTATTTGAGGTGGAGGATAATGGGAATTGTAGTCAAGCATATCTTGATGCTGCTTTTTGAAGGGGAAGGCTAGTTATTAAAGTGCAAGTGGAGGATAATGGGAACTGCAGTCAAAAAGAACTTGATGCTGGCTTCTGATTGAAAGACTAATACTTAGGGTGCTAGTGGGGGATGATGGGAATTGTAGTCAAGCACATCTTGACACCAGCTTCTGATGGGAAAGGCTCGTTATTTAAGGTGTAAGTGGAGGATGATGGGAATTGTAGTCAAGCACATCTTGACACTGGCTTCTGATGGAGAAGGCTCGTTATTTGAGGCGCAAGTGGAGGATAATGGGAATTGTAGTTGAGCATATCTTATGCTTTATGCTTATTTAAGGTGCAAGTGGAGGATAATGGGAACTCCAGTCAAGCATATCATGATGCTGCTTTTTGATGGGGAAGGATAGTTATTTGAGGTGCAAGTAGAGGATAATGGGATTTGTAGTCAAGCATATCTTGATGCTGGTTTCTGATGCGGAAGGCTAGTTAGGCACAAGTGGAGGATAATGGGAACTGCAGTCAATCATATCTTGATGCTGCCCTTTAATGAGGAAGACTAGTTATTTGAGTTGCAAGTGGAGGATAATGGGAATTGTAGTCAAGCATATCTTGATGCTGGCTTCTAATGGGGAAGGCTAGTTATTAAGGTGCAAGTGGAGGATGATGGGAACTGTAGTCAAGCACATCTTGTTGCTGCCTTTTGATGTAAAGACTAATACTTAGGGTGCTAGTGGAGGGTGATGGGAATTGTAGTCAAGCATACCTTGACGCTGGCTTCTGATGGGGAAGGCTCGTTATTTAAGGTTTAAGTGGAGGATAATGGGAACTGTAGTCAAGCATATCTTCATGCCGGCTTCTGATGGGGAAGGCTAGTTATTAAGGTGAAAGTGGAGGATGATGGGAATTGTAGTCAAGCACATCTTGAGTCTGGCTTCTGATGGGGAAGGCTTGTTATTTACGGTGTAAGTGAAGGATAATGGGAATTGTAGTCAAGCATATCTTGAGGCTGGCTTCTGATTGGGAAGACTAATAGTTAGAGTAACTGGGAATGATGGGAGTTGTAGTCAGGGAAACCTGGAAGCTGCCTCTTGCTGGGGAAGGCTGGGATTAGAGCACCACTTTAGGAGTGTGTCCCAAGCTGTTGTGTGTTTCTTATAATTCCAGTTAACTAGTTATTCCCTTGGTTTCCGTTGGTGTTGTTTACACAGTACTTAATGGTTGTTTTGTTGTCTCGTGGACCTTCCTTTGGGAATTGAAGGGTTTCCTTCGAGGACGTATTAATACGAGAAAACTTTCCACCCCTTTGTGTTGTTTGGTATCCAAGCAGGTTTTCTCTCTGTGGCAACCTGTGTTGAAATAGTACATAAAAATAAATTAAAAAGAGGTTAGGATATACATATATATCTATCTTCTATATATATAAAAGAGTGATGGCATCAGGGCAGCGGACAAAACAACAAAACTACAGGCCCCCCAACCTCGAAATTTGACAACACAACCCATCATTCACGCCTCTAGGTTGATACAACAAAAAGAAATGAAAAATAAAGTCCTAATTACAGGGAGAGGAATACAGTAGAGTCTCACTTATCCAACATTCCCTTATCCAACGTTCTGGATTATCCAACGCATTTTTGTAGTCAATGTTTTCAATATATCATGATATTTTGGTGCTAAATTCATAAATACAGTAATTACTACATACCATTACTGCGTATTGAACTACTTTTTCTGCCAAATTTGTTGTCTAACATGATGTTTTGGTGCTCAATTTGTAAAATCATAACCTAATTTGATGTTTAATAGGCTTTTCCTTAATGCCTCCTTATTATCCAACATATTCGCTTATCCAACATTCTGCCGGCCCGTTTATGTTGGATAAGTGAGACTCTACTGTAATAGTTTTTATCCAATTGCTGCCAGTTTGAAGGCTAAGCTCCGCCCACTTGGTCTCCTAGCAACTTCCTCAGCCCAGGGGACAGGCACAGTTAGGCCTCACTTAGCCTCTTCCACAGATTATCAGATTTTAACTGGATTATATGGCAGTGTAGACTCAAGGCCCTTCCACACAGCTATATAACTCTTTTAGAATATTATATTATCTGCTTTGAACTGGATTATCTTGACTCCACACTGCCATATAATCCACTTCAGTGTGCATACTAAACATAAAGACTACCATACAACAGACATTCAATACCACCACCACCTCAACCATTTCTCACCAACACCACCAGACAACACCACAGCAACGCGTGGCCGGGCACAGCTAGTGTGTGTGTGTGTATGTGTATGTGTGTGTGTGTGTGTGTGTGTGTGTGTGTATATATATATATATATATATATATATATATATATATACGTGAAAATGAATTATGTTTTGCTTTTTCTGGCGTTCAAATGATAATGCACACACATCCATGCGTCCAAGATTTCACTCGTTTGCTTACGTGCAGCTCGAGGGCTATTTATGGGACGTGACCAAAGGCTCTTGGTTCAGCTTGAGCAGATCATAATTAAAGATGACTTGGACGCGTCGAGTGACGCCGAGGCCACGGCGGGGAAGGGCTGGTTCCCTGCAGAATCCTATTAGAGAAATCCTTCGGCCGCAGTGGTGGCCAAGAGCATCATCGGTGTTGGGTAGCATTGGAAATATCAGCCCTACTGTGTCCTCCCGATTGTGCGAAGACAGCTCGGATGAGTCACTGAAAAAGGTGACAAACAGTAACCTTGGCCAAATAATCCAAACTATTTACAGCACTGAAATGAATTTCAAAAACCTGTGTTTGGCCACTGCGAAAGCATTTGGCCACCTTTGGCTTATCTAAAATTGACCAATAGCTGAGGGTCTTCCTCACCTTCCACACCCACTTGGCATAAGTGATACCAACGACCTAACTTGTTGACTCTCAGCTTTCTTCTCTCCTTGGAACTTTCTGGAGAAAGACACCAGCTCACAGGAAGGGAGGTGTTATACCCCAGCCACCTTTGAGTTCTGAACCTGGTTCAGAAATGAACTTTGACCAGGCTGAAGCTTATTCTGACTTTTCACCCAGTTCTCCTCCAAGCTCCTTCCAATTACAGACCCCAGCTGTGGATAGCTCCAAGGCTTCCTTAATTGGGAGAGATACTGATAACACTACTCCTGTGGAAGAACCAGATGTTTCAAGCTCCCCAGGGAATGTATCCTTTAACAGAAGACAGTTTTTCCAGCAACAAAGATCCCAGACACAGCAGCTTCGCAGGAGTCAACGATTGGCATTTAAAGGGGATACTGGATAGCAGATTGCTTTGGGAACCTTTAGGGAGTTCGGTTCCCTTCGCTGTTATTAGATCTAACTTCTATAAAAGTGTCTTGCACTGCGAACTTCTTGTGGTGTCAACGTAGCGACTTCATCGTTTCCAGTTCCTTGATTTCTCCAAGCCGAGTTTCCTGTTTCCTGGCGGCCAAGCCGAGCCGCGACTCCCATTGTTAATCCGGAGTGAATCCAGATTGCTTTTAGCCTCATCTTTTTGCCTGCCTTGTAATCCAAGACTTTTCAGTGACTTTATTTACTCCTGCTTCCTTGTTGCTTTCCCCGCTCAAGAACTTTTCAATAGTTTTGAGCGTGTTTTGGTTTCTGGACTTTGGACAGTAATATTGGACATATCTCTTCAACGCTTTGGACTAATTCATACCATTCCTTAAAGGACTATTGCTCACTCATCCCTTACACTTATTCTTTCCTGAATTTATTATTGTTTTAATAAAGATATTATATGACTATTGGTCTCTGTCTGGTTTCCAGTGTTCAAGCTGCCTTGGGGTGTTACAATGTCGCAGCAAACAAAGAATTTATACCTTTGGCTTATCTAAAATTGACCAATAGCTGAGGGTCTTCCTCACCTTCCACACCCACTTGGCATAAGTGATACCAATGACCTCACTTGTTTACTCTGAGCCTTCTTCTCTCCTTGGAACTTTCTGGAGGAAGGCACCAGCTCACAGGAAGGGAAGGATATATGCACAAAGAATATATATCTTGGCTTATCTAAAATTGACCAATGGCTGAGGGTCTTCCTCACCTTCCACACCCACTTGGCATAAGTGATACCAATGACCTAACTTGTTTACTCTGAGCTTTCTTCTCTCCTTGGAACTTTCCGGAGGAAGGCACCAGCTCACAGGAAGGGAAGGACATATGCACAAAGAATATATATCTTGGCTTATCTAAAATTGACCAATGGCTGAGGGTCTTTCTCACCTTCCACACCCACTTGGCATAAGTGATACCAATGACCTAACTTGTTTACTCTGAGCCTTCTTCTCTCCTTGGAACTTTCTGGAGGAAGGCACCAGCTCACAGGAAGGGAAGGACATATGCACAAAGAATATATATCTTGGCTTATCTAAAATTGACCAATGGCTGAGGGTCTTCCTCACCTTCCACATCCACTTGGCATAAGTGATACCAATGACCTCACTTGTTTACTCTGAGCTTTCTTCTCTCCTTGGAACTTCCTGGAGAAAGGCACCAGCTCACAGGAAGGGAGGGGCATATGCAGAGGCAAAGCTACATAGGCAAAAGTTTACTATTTTCTGGCTTATGGTCCCTTCAATAGGACTTCAGAGTCATGCGGAACAGCAACAAAGGGCTCATGAGAAATATCTAACACACACATAGTAATCCTTACCTTAGATGGCAAACTATTTAATCTTAGCCAAGAATAAAATCACAACAACTTCAGTTATAGAACTCCAATATGCTGATGATAATGTAGTCTTATGCTCATTCAGAGGAGGGCCTACAAGTGTTGTACACTTAGGAACACCTTTTCACACAGCACCACACCAGAGTCAAGTACAGTAGAGTCTCACCTATCCAACACTCGCTTATCCAACGTTATGGATTATCCAACACATTTTTGTAGTCAATGTTTTCAATACATCATGATATTTTGGTGCTAAATTCGTAAATACAGTAATTACTACATAACATTACTGCGTATTGAACTACTTTTTCTGGCAAATTTGTTGTCTAACATGATGTTTTGGTGCTTCATTTGTAAAATCATAATCTAACTTGATGTTTAATAGGCTTTTCCTTAATCCCTCCTTATTATCCAACATATTCGCTTATCCAACATTCTGCCGGCCCGTTTATGTTGGATAAGTGAGACTCTACTGTAGTTCCTAACTACAGCAGTTTATTTACAAAAGCATGTACAAAAGGAAAAAAGGGGCATTTCCCAAAAAAAAAATAAAACAGAAAAGGTGCTATAAAATAGCAGTAGTCCGTATATACAAAGTTCCGTAGTCCAAAATAGCACGGTACGTGGGATCCAAAAAGTCAAGATCATAGGCATAAATGCATAAGCATGAAAACATGAACTTTTCCAATGCAAAACTCTTACAAGAACATCGGGCCCACATTTAGGATGGGATCCATTTAGATCAGGCCTGGACAAACTTCAGCCCTTCCTCCAGGTGTTTACTTCAACTCCCATAATTCCTAACATCCGGTAGGAGTTGAAGCCCAAAACATCTGGAGGGCCCAAGTTTGCCCAGGCCTGATCTATACTATGTCATGGCTTGCAAAGGCACTGTGCTATATGTGCGTTAACTGGAAAATGAAGTGCATGAAGCCGATTGGCTGATCCTGCAAAGACATGGGAAGTGATTCGATACTGTTTCTGTTCTGCTGCTGTAGAACCAGTTTGGACAAGTTCTTTTCAGTGCTGACAGAGTACAGCTGGAGAAGAGAGCGGTGTACTCAGAGAGGCCTTGCTATTATTGAGGCCTGTTTGCTGCTGAGAAAAAGAGGGTGAAGAACCAGGACTGTATTCTTCTCTGAAGCAGATTTGTGGACTGAGAAAGGACTGTTTGTGACTGTGGACTTCTGTAAGCATTGTAAATACCACTGTTCTTTTGATCACTTGGAATTAGTAAAGTTCCTGTATTTTTTGTTGCAAACCTGAGTGGTTCACACGTAAGAGCTTCCATTTATCATCATCAATCCATAATATACTAAGCATTCACAGTAGTTTAAGGAAACTTCAGTGGTCACTGCTGCATCCTACAAAGTTCTGAGGGTTGGAATTCAGGATTGTTGTTGACTGTTGTCAACATGAAAAGGATAATATAATAATAGGACAGCTTGTGAATATTTTAATTAGTTAAGGAGTAAAAGAAGACGTGGACAACAAGACCATTGTTCTGTGTCTGCGAGGGCTGCTCAGTTCACAGAGTTGTGCCAAAGTGGGTTGGGGTTCTTCTGCTTCGCCTCTCTCCGTGTGATCCAGTCCAGCTACGTTGGCCTCAAAAGCACCCGTTGTGTTGATCATGCAGATTCCAGATGGAGAACAATGGGGAGGGAACGTGGGTGGGCGGCAGAAATAGTCCGACAAAATGGGCTCATTGTGATTTGCTTCGGACAGGATTGCATGAGTCTACACTGCCATATACCGTATATACTCGAGTATAAGCCAACCCGAATATAAACCGAGGCACCTAATTTTACCACAAAAAACTGGGAAAACTTATTGACTCGAGTATAAGCCGCGGGTGGGAAATGCAGCAGCTACTGGTAAATTTCAAAATAAAAATAGATACCAATAAAATTACATTAACTGAGGCATAAGTGGGGTAAATGTTTTTTTAATATTTACTGTATTTCAAAGAAAAACAGTAAGCTAACTCTGTAAGTGCATAAGTAGGGCCAACAAAAACAATATGGTATCAGCAATAACTTTATAATAATCATCATTATCATCATCATCATCAACAATAACAACAACAACTTCCTTTGTATCCTGCTCTATCTCTCTCCCCATGGGGACTCAGGCCGGCTTCCAACATAGTAACAGGCAAACATTTAAAGCCTACACAAACAATGCAGAGCTAGATATAGCTCTATAATTATATATACTAATTTCACATTTGCATTTCCCCCCTGAAAAGTTTGCAAATCCTCTGTGCATTTCCCTCCTGCAATATTTGCAAGTCCCATTTATCTATGTTTACATCTATCTAGACATCTCTGTGTGTGTGTGTGTGTGTGCATATTTAAAAGGCCTATATCTATATTAATATCTATCTATCTAGACATTGCTCTCTATATAATTATATCTTTATAGGACTTGCAGAGACTTGCAAACATATGAGGGGGAAATTCATATATTAAATTAATGTATTTGTAGGGGGAAATCTATACATTATTTACAAGCTTTGGGGCATGCATTTGCCCAAGGAAGTAACAGGCAAACATTTAAAGCCTACACAAACAATGCAGAGCTAGATATAGCTCTATAATTATATATACTAATTTCACATTTGCATTTCCCCCCTGAAAAGTTTGCAAATCCTCTGTGCATTTCCCTCCTGCAATATTTGCAAGTCCCATTTATCTATGTTTACATCTATCTAGACATCTCTGTGTGTGTGTGTGTGTGTGCATATTTAAAAGGCCTATATCTATATTAATATCTATCTATCTAGACATTGCTCTCTATATAATTATATCTTTATAGGACTTGCAGAGACTTGCAAACATATGAGGGGGAAATTCATATATTAAATTAATGTATTTGTAGGGGGAAATCTATACATTATTTACAAGCTTTGGGGCATGCATTTGCCCAAGGAAGTAACAGGCAAACATTTAAAGCCTACACAAACAATGCAGAGCTAGATATAGCTCTATAATTATATATACTAATTTCACATTTGCATTTCCCCCCTGAAAAGTTTGCAAATCCTCTGTGCATTTCCCTCCTGCAATATTTGCAAGTCCCATTTATCTATGTTTACATCTATCTAGACATCTCTGTGTGTGTGTGTGTGCATATTTAAAAGGCCTATATCTATATTAATATCTATCTATCTAGACATTTCTCTATATATAATTATATCTTTATAGGACTTGCAGAGACTTGCAAACATATGAGGGGGAAATTCATATATTAAATTAATGTATTTGTAGGGGGAAATCTATACATTATTTACAAGCTTTGGGGCATGCATTTGCCCAAGGAAGAAATGCAAGCAAAGCCCTCCTAAAAACAACTTTGGCCTCTTTTCTCCTCCCCTTTCCCACCTCTTTTATTTATGCCTTTTCAAACTCTAAAAGTAGCCAGAAAAGGGTTTTTAAAACTTCCCTTCCTCTCCCAAAAAACCCACTCCAGTTTTGTTTCCTTAGGAATAAAAAGAAATACACACCTTTTGTTGCTCTCCTTTCCCTCCCTATTGACTCAAACGTTCTTGCAATAATAGTAATAATGTGAAGAAGTGTATAATTATATTTTGTTTATAGATGATATGTGCATTTAATTTTGTTTATACAGCCAGGTTTGGCTAAGTTTAAAATGGTGAGTATTTCAGTTGACCATATGTATGAGGGAAGGTAGCCATCTTAGAATGCTAGAACAGGTTACCATAGCAACAGGGGCGGAGCCAACCGCCTCTTGGAAAGGAAAAGGGGAATGTTTTAAAACCCAGTTTCAGTCGGTGATTTCCATCCACAGTGAAGGAACTGATTCTCAGGTAGAGAATCAGGGTGACTCAGAAGAATTTGAGTCAGGCCTAAAATAAAAGGATTTATTTTAGGAGTCTGTGATTTCCATCCACAGTGAAGGAACTGATTCTCAGGTAGAGAATCAGGGTGACTCAGAAGAATTTGAGTCAGGCCTAAAATAAAAGGATTTATTTTAGGAGTCTGTGATTTCCATCCACAGTGAAGGAACTGATTCTCAGGTAGAGAATCAGGGTGACTCAGAAGAATTTGAGTCAGGCCTAAAATAAAAGGATTTATTTTAGGAGTCTGTGATTTCCATCCACAGTGAAGGAACTGATTCTCAGGTAGAGAATCAGGGTGACTCAGAAGAATTTGAGTCAGGCCTAAAATAAAAGAATTTATTTTAGGAGTCGGTGATTTCCATCCACAGTGAAGGAACTGATTCTCAGGTAGAGAATCAGGGTGACTCAGAAGAATTTGAGTCAGGCCTAAAATAAAAGGATTTATTTTAGGAGTCTGTGATTTCCATCCACAGTGAAGGAACTGATTCTCAGGTAGAGAATCAGGGTGACTCAGAAGAATTTGAGTCAGGCCTAAAATAAAAGGATTTATTTTAGGAGTCTGTGATTTCCATCCACAGTGAAGGAACTGATTCTCAGGTAGAGAATCAGGGTGACTCAGAAGAATTTGAGTCAGGCCTAAAATAAAAGGATTTATTTTAGGAGTCTGTGATTTCCATCCACAGTGAAGGAACTGATTCTCAGGTAGAGAATCAGGGTGACTCAGAAGAATTTGAGTCAGGCCTAAAATAAAAGGATTTATTTTAGGAGTCTGTGATTTCCATCCACAGTGAAGGAACTGATTCTCAGGTAGAGAATCAGGGTGACTCAGAAGAATTTGAGTCAGGCCTAAAATAAAAGGATTTATTTTAGGAGTCTGTGATTTCCATCCACAGTGAAGGAACTGATTCTCAGGTAGAGAATCAGGGTGACTCAGAAGAATTTGAGTCAGGCCTAAAATAAAAGGATTTATTTTAGGAGTCTGTGATTTCCATCCACAGTGAAGGAACTGATTCTCAGGTAGAGAATCAGGGTGACTCAGAAGAATTTGAGTCAGGCCTAAAATAAAAGGATTTATTTTAGGAGTCTGTGATTTCCATCCACAGTGAAGGAACTGATTCTCAGGTAGAGAATCAGGGTGACTCAGAAGAATTTGAGTCAGGCCTAAAATAAAAGGATTTATTTTAGGAGTCTGTGATTTCCATCCACAGTGAAGGAACTGATTCTCAGGTAGAGAATCAGGGTGACTCAGAAGAATTTGAGTCAGGCCTAAAATAAAAGGATTTATTTTAGGAGTCTGTGATTTCCATCCACAGTGAAGGAACTGATTCTCAGGTAGAGAATCAGGGTGACTCAGAAGAATTTGAGTCAGGCCTAAAATAAAAGGATTTATTTTAGGAGTCTGTGATTTCCATCCACAGTGAAGGAACTGATTCTCAGGTAGAGAATCAGGGTGACTCAGAAGAATTTGAGTCAGGCCTAAAATAAAAGAATTTATTTTAGGAGTCGGTGATTTCCATCCACAGTGAAGGAACTGATTCTCAGGTAGAGAATCAGGGTGACTCAGAAGAATTTGAGTCAGGCCTAAAATAAAAGGATTTATTTTAGGAGTCTGTGATTTCCATCCACAGTGAAGGAACTGATTCTCAGGTAGAGAATCAGGGTGACTCAGAAGAATTTGAGTCAGGCCTAAAATAAAAGGATTTATTTTAGGAGTCTGTGATTTCCATCCACAGTGAAGGAACTGATTCTCAGGTAGAGAATCAGGGTGACTCAGAAGAATTTGAGTCAGGCCTAAAATAAAAGGATTTATTTTAGGAGTCTGTGATTTCCATCCACAGTGAAGGAACTGATTCTCAGGTAGAGAATCAGGGTGACTCAGAAGAATTTGAGTCAGGCCTAAAATAAAAGGATTTATTTTAGGAGTCTGTGATTTCCATCCACAGTGAAGGAACTGATTCTCAGGTAGAGAATCAGGGTGACTCAGAAGAATTTGAGTCAGGCCTAAAATAAAAGGATTTATTTTAGGAGTCTGTGATTTCCATCCACAGTGAAGGAACTGATTCTCAGGTAGAGAATCAGGGTGACTCAGAAGAATTTGAGTCAGGCCTAAAATAAAAGGATTTATTTTAGGAGTCTGTGATTTCCATCCACAGTGAAGGAACTGATTCTCAGGTAGAGAATCAGGGTGACTCAGAAGAATTTGAGTCAGGCCTAAAATAAAAGAATTTATTTTAGGAGTCGGTGATTTCCATCCACAGTGAAGGAACTGATTCTCAGGTAGAGAATCAGGGTGACTCAGAAGAATTTGAGTCAGGCCTAAAATAAAAGGATTTATTTTAGGAGTCTGTGATTTCCATCCACAGTGAAGGAACTGATTCTCAGGTAGAGAATCAGGGTGACTCAGAAGAATTTGAGTCAGGCCTAAAATAAAAGGATTTATTTTAGGAGTCTGTGATTTCCATCCACAGTGAAGGAACTGATTCTCAGGTAGAGAATCAGGGTGACTCAGAAGAATTTGAGTCAGGCCTAAAATAAAAGGATTTATTTTAGGAGTCGGTGATTTCCATCCACAGTGAAGGAACTGATTCTCAGGTAGAGAATCAGGGTGACTCAGAAGAATTTGAGTCAGGCCTAAAATAAAAGGATTTATTTTAGGAGTCTGTGATTTCCATCCACAGTGAAGGAACTGATTCTCAGGTAGAGAATCAGGGTGACTCAGAAGAATTTGAGTCAGGCCTAAAATAAAAGGATTTATTTTAGGAGTCTGTGATTTCCATCCACAGTGAAGGAACTGATTCTCAGGTAGAGAATCAGGGTGACTCAGAAGAATTTGAGTCAGGCCTAAAATAAAAGGATTTATTTTAGGAGTCTGTGATTTCCATCCACAGTGAAGGAACTGATTCTCAGGTAGAGAATCAGGGTGACTCAGAAGAATTTGAGTCAGGCCTAAAATAAAAGGATTTATTTTAGGAGTTGGTGATTCTCTAGTCATAGAGAAGGATCTGATTCTTGTGTGGAGAATCAGACTGGCTTAAATAGAGAGATTTGAGTCAGATTTAGGTTAGACCAGACTAGGCAAGTTAGGTGATTTGTCTAGGGTCATTTATAGAGTCTGTGGCAGGGGTCCCCAAACTAAGGCCCGGGGGCCGGATGCGGCCCTCCGAGGTCATTTACCTGGCCCCCGGCCTCAGTTTTATAATATAATATATTGTATATAATATAATATTGATAATAGTATTATAATGTAATACAATATAACACTAATAATAATACCATATAATAATATTAATTATATATTCTATATTACATATAATATTACTAATAATATTACAGTATAGTGGTATAGTTCAATATAGTAATATATAATGCTAATATTGTGCTATGCTAATAATATAATATATTGTATGTACTGTACATATAATTTGTAAGCCACTCTGAGCCCCCTTTGGGGTGAGAAGGGTGTGATACAAATGTAGTAAATAAATGCAGTAAATAAATAATAAATAAATAAATACATTTTAGACTTAGGCTCGCCCAAAGTCTGAAATGACTTGAAGGCACACAACAACAACAACAACAACAACAACAACAACAACCCTAATTAACTTGACTATCTCATTGGCCAGAAGCAGGACCACACTTCCCATTGAAATCCTGATAAATGTATGTTGGTTAAAATTGTTTTTATTTTTAAATATTGTATTGTTCTTTCGTTGTTGTTGTTGTTGTTGTTGTTGTTGTTGTTTTTGCACTACAAATAAGACATTTGCAGTGTGCATCGGAATTTGTATTTTTTTTCAAATGATAATCCAGCCCCTCAAGAGTCTGAAGGATTGTGGACCGGCCCTCGGCTTAAAAAGTTTGGGGACCCCTGGTCTATGGATTAGGGAACATTAATCCCAGGGGATCCAGTAGGATCAGGGTTTAGTGTAACTTAAAGAAAGAAGTATTTTGAAAGTTTAACCACCTCATAACCGTTGTAACCATTAAGCGAAGTGCCTTTAGCAAGTTATCTGAAACCATCAAGCTCTGTACCTGCAATAAACTTGTTTTGATTTTATTCAAATCAAGCCTCTGTCATACTCTCATATTAAGTTAAGTAACATCAACACCTGAAGTGGAACAAATAGAGAAAGCTTATAAGAACCAGCACCATCTGCCTGACGTCTCCATTGGTGGCAGCGAAGAAGAAGAAGATAACCAAACAAATAATTAATTAACATCGTCTCTTATAAAACATCTTTATTAAGTGGTGGTATCTGTGTGTGTGCGTGTGTGGGATCAAAAAAGGGTTCCATCACTGATACACATTCCTGTCAGACACCTCACCTCTGTACAATATTGGTGGCAAAGCTGAGGGACTCTAAAAGGGATTCCATTCCCTGTCCCCTCAGCATCCTTACATAAATTGGTGGCAGCGGTGGGATCAAGAGGGATTCCATCCTCTGCCACAGGGGTCCTCAAACTTTTTAAGTGAAGGGCCGGTTCATGGTCCCTCAGGCTGTTGAGGGGCCGAATTATCATTTGAAAAAAATACAAACAAATTCCTATGCACATTGCACATGTCTTATTTGTAGTGCAAAAAAAAAAAAAAAAACAACAACCCAACAACTATTTTATTTATTTATTACATTTATACCCCACCCTCTCACACATATTAGCATTATATATTACTATATTGTCCTATACCACTACCGTAATATTATTAGTAATATTACATGTAATATATAATGTATAATTAATATTATTATATTGTATAATTGTTAGTATTATATTGTATTACATTATAATATTTGTATCAATATTATATGTATACACAATATATTCAATTGTTACCATAGCACAATATTAGTACAGTAGAGTCTCACTTATCCAACGTAAACGGGCCGGCAGAACGTTGGATAAGCGAATATGTTGGATAATAAGGCGGAATTAAGGAAAAGCCTATTAAACATCAAATTAGGTTATGATTTTACAAATGAAGCACCAAAACATCATGTTAGACAACATATTTGACAGAAAAAGTAGTTCAATACGCAGTAATGCTATGTAGTAATTACTGTATTTATGAATTTAGCACCAAAATATTACGATATATTGAAAACATTGACTACAAAAATGCGTTGGATAATCCAGAACGTTGGATAAGCGAGTGTTGGATAAGTGAGACTCTACTGTAAATGAAATAACAATACAATATTTAAAAATAAAAACAATTTTAACCAACATAAACCTATCAGGATTTCAATGGGAAGTGTGGTCCTGCTTCTGGCCAATGAGATAGTCAGGTTAAGTAGGATTGTTGGTGTGAAGTCTAAAACTGAGGGTGGGGGCCAAGTAAATGACCTTGGAGGGCCGCATCCGGCCCCCGGGCCTTAGTTTGGGGACCCCTGCTCTGCCACATCGGTTCTCCACATAATTTGGTGGCAGCGGTGGGATCTGAAGGGATTCCATTCTCTGCCACATCAAGTCCCCACAAATAATAATAATAAATCCTGCAAATTTGCAAGAGTCTCTCTTTTTCTTGCCCTTCCACCATGCAATATTTTTTCTTCTTCCTGGCTTGCAAGAGGTTCTGTCGCTCACTCTCCTTTTGCTTTTGAAAACATTCCCTTGTCTCTCTCTCTCTCTCTTAAAAAATAAGATAACTCCAGCCTGGGAGGAGAAGCGGAGAAGGAAGGTTTTGGAAAAGAAAACACTGTCGTCTCCCGGCTCCGCTGCCTGGCTTGACCTTGACCTGATTATAAGCCGGGGGAGGCTTTTTCAGCCCCCAAAAAGAGATTTAAAAACTCGTCTTATCTTCGAATATATACAGTAATCCAATTCGAAGCACATAATCTGGGTTTCGTATGGCACTGTAGAAGGGGCCTGAGATTCCTTGGGAAGAACAATGGGAGGAACGTTGGCAGCAGAGGATGCTTTGAGAAGTTATTTTCTTTGCTTTCACCATTTGCTAACCTGACGAGCAATGCTATTCTGGTTTTGTTACAGAGCCTGGAAGATAGCGATCCTGGAGGCAAAAGCAACCCAGGTGAGTCGGAACCGTTGACAACAACAACATATTGATTTATGGCCCACCTGATTAGAATTGAAGTCCTATATTAGGCCTGGGCCAACTTGGGCCCTCCAGGTGTTTTGGACTCCAACTCCCACCATTCCTAACAGCCTCAGGCAGAAGTGATGTGTGTCTTAACAACATGAACATGAAACACTTGGAAAGCTCTGCCTTGGAGACATTGAGAGGAGATATTTTGATCCGTGCAGAGCAATAGGGAAGCCAGCATCTTGATTTTGGACATCTTGCTGCTATTGTAGGCTGGACTGTGGCGCAGCTGGTTAGTAGCCAGCTGTAATATATCACTACTGGCTGAGAGGTCATGAGTTCGAAGCCAGCCTGGGTTGGGGCGAGCTCCCAACCATCAATAGCCTAACTTGCTGTTGACCTATGCAGCTCGAAAGACAGTTGCATCTGTCAAGTATAAAATTTAGATACTGCTTTATGCGGGGAGGCTAATTTAACTAATTTGCAACACCATAAAACCTTCCAGCAGCTTGCAGAAGAATGAGGAAGTACTCCATCAAAGATTCGGTGTCACAAGTGGACGGTGAAGTGGCAGCTCCCCCGGAATTTATTTATTATTAGTATAGTATACTATAGTATGATTATTATATATTGAGCATACCCTCATTAAGCCGGAAGCTAGAAAATGTTAAATTGCCTCTGTGACTGTCTTTATATGTCGTACGTCTAATAGTATTGAATGTTTGCCATGTATATGTGCATTGTGATCCACACTGAATCCACTTTGGGGTGAGAATGGCGGAATATAGGGTACTAATTTCACACAAGCATTTCCCCTGAAAAGTTTGCAAATCCTCTCTCTATATATGTGCATTTCCCTCCAGCAATATTTGCAAGCCCTATATATCTATGTTTATATCTATCTAGAAATCTCTATGTGTGTGTGTGTGTATTTCCCCTACAATATTTGCTAGACCTATATATCTATATTCATATATATCTATCTAGACATCTCTCTATATGTAGATAATTATATCTGTATAGGATTTGCAAAAAATTGAAAACATGTGAGGTGAAAATTCATGTATAAAATAATGTATACACATAGATACAGATATACAGGTACAGTAGAGTCTCACTTATCTAACACTCGCTTATCCAACATTCAGGATTATCCAACGCATTTTTGTAGTCAATGTTTTCAATACATCGTGATATTTTGGTGCTAAAATCGTAAATACAGTAATTACAACCTAACATTACTGCGTATTAAACTACTTTTTCTGTCAAATTTGTTGTATAACATGATGCTTTGGTGCTTAATTTGTAAAATCATAACCTAATTTGATGTTTAATAGGCTTTTCCTTAATCCTTCCTTATTATCCAACATATTTGTTTATCCAACATTCTGCCAGCCTGTTTATGTTGGATAAGTGAGACTCTACTGTACATGGAAATCTCTAGATATCTATATGTATATAGGATTTGCAAAGACTTGCAAACATGAGGGGGAAATTCATATATAAAATTACTGTATATAGATAGAGATACAAATATAAAGGTACATAGGGATTGCAAAGGCTTGCAGGGGGAAATGCCTCTATATCTGTAGCAGAGATTAACAAATATTTCAGGGGGAAATGCTTATATAAGATTGGTGGGTATATTTTTATTCTTCTTCCTGACTTGCAAGGGCTTCTTTCCCTTTTCAAAACATTCCCTTGGTTAAGAGAGAACGAGGCTTTGGAAAAGAAAACACACTGATAAGGGAGGGTAAGATGAGAGATAAATACGTCATATATCGCAAACAACGGCCTTCAGGCGCCGCTGCCAGCTTGATCTTGACCCGATTATAAGCCAGAGGAGGATTTTTCAGCTCATAAAAAGGTCTGAAAAACTTTGCTTATATATGAGTATATATGATAAATACTGTAAATAAATAAATAAATAAATAAATATTGCTTCTTGTCTTCTCCAGGTTCATTTGTACGACCCATACGATGACTACTACCAGACGGTGCCCCTCGACTCCCACCAGACGGTGTACGTCAGCAACGATTACTACGGCCAGCAGTACGGAGGTAGGTTCTCTCTCCTCTTTTCACCCCTTTCCTGGGTTATGTGCATGGTTTGCTCAGCCGGAGTAGAGATGGCGATGGAAAACCGCCTTCTAAGTATTCCTCTCATAAGAAAAGCCTATGAAATTCATAGAGATGCCATAAGTCAACTTGAAGGGTACACATCCCGGTTTGTGACAGTGTTTTTGGTGTTATAGTGTGAAATGTTAAATCAATTTTGTTGCTGTTGGATTGTGTCTATGTGTTCCGGCAAGCTTTCCAGCAGCACAGGAGATAATTACATGCCAGCCCTGATTGATGGCCTGCAGGGCCAATGGGTCAAGACTTCCGTTTCAACTGTGTGAACGGAACATTCGTCATGACTGTGGAGTGTTGGGATGTGCCTGCTAGCACTGACAGGAGACATGGCTTACTGAGAGGACGTGTCATGTTTTGCCCTTGTCGAGGAAACATGAGTCCTGATAGCGATGGTGTTTAGAGTTGTATATAGCTTGTAAATAAAGCCTATTGAACCGCTGGGATCAGCAGATAATTTACGACTGAGGTGTCGTTTTGTCGGTGCCACTTTGCTGATGCTTAAGTGGTCTGACTGGTGAGAAGGAGGTGAGAGACCTGACTCATAAATAAGTCAGGGTGACGATTTAACCCCTGACAGTTTGCACCATTTCAGTCTTGGTGCATTGATGCCATTGGACATAACAGGCTCTTACTAGACAGTGAAGCATCAAAGACCCAGCAAACCCAAGCATGACCTTCTGTTAATGAGATTAGACCACTCTTTCTGAAAAAAAATGGCAATAAAAAGTTTTAATATCTACTAACAACCACATCTCCAAGTGGTTGTTAGTAGATATTTTCACAGTGCAGTGTTTACAGTGGACTTTGCAGAACATGCTTCAGCTGTACTTCATAAAAAGGAAAGCAGCCTGTTTAGTAAAGCTGTTTATGGTGAGCGAATGTTTTATTTTTGTACCTATTTTATATAGCTACTAGCTGTGCCCAGCCACGCGTTGCTGTGGTAAAGTATGGTGGTATGGGAAATAAAAGTATTGAGGCATTGGTGGTAGTTAAGGTAAAGGGTAAAGGTTTTCCCCTGACATTAAGTCCATTATAAATGGGTAATATAGCTGTGTGGAAGGGCCTTGAGTCTACACTGCCATATAATCCAGTTAAAATCAGATAATCTGTATTTTATAGGCAGTGGGGAAGAGGCCTAAGTGAGGCCTAACTCTGCCTGTCCCCTGGCTGAGTGGGTTGCTAGGAGACCAAGTGGGCGGAGCTTAGCTTTCTAACTGAGTCCCCTTCGGGGTGAGAAGGGCGGCATATAAATGTAGCAAATAAATAAATAATAAATAAACTGGCAGCAATTGGATAAAAACAATTATTCCTCTCCCTCTAATTAGGACTTTATTTTTCTTTTCTTTTTGTTGCATGAACGTAGAGGCATGGATGAGGGGCTGTGCTGCCAAGTTTAGTGTTTCTGGGATGTGTAGTTTTGTTGTTTTGTCCTAGGCCGAAATTTCATTACCCTTTTATATATATAGACTAGCTGTGCCCGGCCACGTGTTGCTGTGGCGTAGTCTGGAAGGGCTGCGAGGCCGTTTCTTTTACCTCAATCAAGCCCTTCTCAGACAAAATGGGCCCCCATTTGGACTGCAACTCCCATAGTCCCAAATAGCTGGTTAGTGATTGTGGGAGTTGTAGTCCAAATGGGGCCCATTTTGTCTGAGAAGTGCTTTATTAAGGTAAAAGAAACTACCTCGCAGCCTTTTGGAAGGCCTCTGGTAAGCAAACTGAGGCGTCTCTGCAGTAATGCTTGCAAGAAAACTATGTGCAGTGTATTCCGTCCATTATTCTTAAGTCCAGCATTCCAGGGCTTGCATTTCTGCAACTATGTTGGTACACTATTTATTTCTAATGTCCATTTCTAGAGTTCTAGGCCCTTGTGGATCATGTGATTTTAATATTTTATTAATTAATATTATGTCATTTTATATTTATTTTGTCATATTGTTTTAATTCATATATTGTGTTTTAACCTATGTTGGTGTTGGGCTCGTCCCATGTAAGCCGCCCCGAGTCCCTTTGGGGAGATGGAGGCAGGATATAAAAATAAAGTTGTTGTTGTTGTAATGGCGGCGTGGCTTTTTCCCTCCCGGCTCTTTCGCCCTCCTTTCCTTCACCCATTTCTCTTCTGCCTCGTTCACCTCCACAGTTTTGAGGACTTGCCGGATGTGGTTGTGTAGGCCTAATGTCCTCTTCCTTCATGTTACGCAATCCGCCAGCCCTGGCCAGTTCAGTAACCGTTTTCTATGTTCGGTTGGGATGCTTGTGCGCTGCTGCCTGTCAGTAAAGTAGGTTTACCAAGGGTGGGGGCTCCTCCGCGCATGTGCACTGTGCAGTATTCGGTTTTTGAGAGTTTTGAGTGACTTCCAGGTTGAATTGTTTTTTGTTTTTGATGTCTAAACACAGCTGGGATGACTATGTCTTTTGTGGCCAAGTTTCGTGGGTTTGGGGTGTTTAGTTTTGCTGTTTACCTTAGAGCAGAAACAGTCAGAACATTTATATATATATAGATATGTCATAAATACTTTTTAAAGATTAAAAAGGTTATTTTATTCCACTTTCAGTGAAACAGGTTGCATTAGGCACTTTCAGAGAAAGAAGTAGAGACAAACTTCAGTACTGGGTTTTATAATACAGTAGAGTCTCACTTATCCAACACTCGCTTATCCAACGTTCTGGATACATTTTTGTAGTCAATGTTTTCAATATATCGTGATATTTTGGTGCTAAATTCATAAATATAGTAATTACTACATAGCATTACTGCGTATTGAACTACTTTTTCTGCCAAATTTGTTGTCTAACATGATGTTTTGGTGCTTAATTTGTAAAATCATAACCTAATTTGATGTTTAATAGGCTTTTCCTTAATGCCTCCTTATTATCCAACATATTCGCTTATCCAACATTCTGCCGGCCCGTTTATGTTGGATAAGTGAGACTCTACTGTAACTATATTGGTTACGTAGAATCATAGAATCATAGAATAGTAGAGTTGGAAGAGACCTCATGGGCCATCCAGTCCAACCCCCTGCCAAGAAGCAGGAAATTGAATTCAAAGCACTCCTGACAGATGGCCATCCAGCCTCTGCTTGAAAGCCTCCAAAGAAGGACAAAAAGGGATATTGCAACAACATTCACACATCAGGGAATCATAGAATCCTAGAGTTGGAAGAGACCCTATGGACCATCCAGTCCAACCCCCTGCCAAGAAGCAGGAAATTGAATTCAAAGCACTCCCGACAGATGGCCATCCAGCCTGTTTCAAAACCTCCAAAGAAGGAGCCTCCTCCACACTCTGCGGCAGAGAGTTCCACTGCTGAACAGTTCTCTCTCACTGTGAGGAAGTTCTTCTTCATGTTCAGGTGGAATCTCCTTTCCTCTTCTTTGAATCCATTGTTCCATTGCGTCCTAGTCTCCAGGGCATCACACATACTGTCCCACCCGTCAGTCACATATTTGGCTATCTGTGGGTAGAATGGAGGAAGAAGAAAAACAGGTTTTCTTGCCTGAAATTCTACAAAGGCAGTCCTCCAGGAACCAGGCATGTTGGAAAACTAAAATTTTCCACTGCTCCAAATGGATATGTGTCGTACTGGAAAAGACACATTTCAGGCAGGAATCAATCAGGGGCAGCTAACGACTCTGAACAAAGGATTCCCCCAGGCCAGGATGTGAGCCTGGGAAGGCCATTTAATGCTAACAAAGGTGATTAATTACAACATTCACGCTGGCCGCCAACAGACAAGAATTCTTCCCCCCACCCTGGACCTTCCACAGATATATAAACCTTTCTTGCTTAGTTTCTCCATACACCTCACAACCTCTGAGGATGCCTGCGATAGATGTGGGCGAAACATCAGGAGAGAATACTGTATATACTCGAGTATAAGCCTAGTTTTTCAGCCCTTTTTTTAAGACTGAAAAAGCCCCCCTCGGCTTATACTCGGGTGAGGGTCCTGGTTGGCTTATATTTGGGTCAGCTTATACTCGAGAATATATGGTACATTTATTATTTTTCTCTATTATTGGTATTATTACATTTATTATTTTTCTCTATTATTGTTGCTACTATTACATTTATTTTACTCTATTTTTATTATTATTAATAATACATTTATTATTTCACTCTGATCTTATTATTATTATTGCATTTATTATTTTACTCTATTTATTATTACATGTATTGTTTTCCTGTATTTATTATTATTATTATTACATGTATTTTTTACTCTATTATTATGAAAAGGAGACATAAGCACATTTACATTGAAGAAGATGAGAATAATGATTTGATCAGAGTTGGACAGTCTTGTCTTAAATTAGAGTTTTGTGTAAATATTAAAAACATTTCACCTACTGATGCCTCAATTCATGTAATTTTTTGGTATCTGTTTTTATTTCTGAAATTTACCACCCTCGGCTTATACTGGAGTCAATGTTTTCCCAGTTTTTTTGTTGTAAAATTAGGTGCCTTGGCTTATATTTGGGTCGGCTTATACTCGAGTATATACACTACTTCTGGAACATGGCCATACAGCCCGGAAAACATACAACAACCCAGAGTTGGTCATTTGTCTCTGGTCATCAACAGTTCAGAAGTTCTCATCAGCAACTTTTATTACAGTCCATGAATTCTTCACCTCACTCTTGTAGTTTTCCAGGCTTCAATCTTAGGTTGGCCTCTCTAGATTATATGGACCCAAACCATACACCTTTCATACAATTCCATTCAAACCATACATCGTATTTATGGCATACTGTATATACTGTATTCCCCTGAAATATTTGTTAATCTCTGCTACAGATATAGAGGCATTTCCCCCTGCAAGCCTTTGCAATCCCTATGCACCTTTATATTTGTATCTATCTTATCTATATACATTAATTTTATATATGAATTTCCCCCTCATAGGTTTGCAAGTCTTTGCAAATCCTATATACATATAGATATCTAGAGATTTTCCATGTACCTGTATATCTGTATCTATGTTTATACATTATTTTATATATGAATTTTTGCCTCACATGTTTGCAAGTCTTTGCAAATCCTATACAGATATAATTATCTATAGAGAGAGAGATGTCTAGATAGATATATATGAATATAGATATGTAGGGCTTGCAAATATTGCAGGTGAAATACACATACACAGACATAGAGATTTCTAGATAGATATAAACATAAATATATAGGGCTTGCAAATATTGCAGGAGGGAAATGTACATATACAGAGAGAGGATTTGCAAATGTTTCAGGGGGAAATGCATATGTGGAATTAGTATATATAATTATAGATCTATATCTAGCTCTGTATTGTTTACGTAGGCATTGAATGTTTGCCTGTTACTATGTTGGAAGCCGGCCTGAGTCCCCATGGGGAGATAGGACAGGGTACAAATTATTATTATTATTATTATTATTATTATTATTAATAATAATAATACCATATTGTTTTTGTTCATAGAATAGTAGAGTTGGAAGAGACCACATGGGCCATCTAGTCCAACCCCCTGCTAAGAAGCAGGAAATCGCATTCAAAGCACCCCCGACAGATGGCCATCCAGCCTCTGCTTAAAAGCCTCCAAAGAAGGAGCCTCCACCACAGTCCGGGGGAGAGAGTTCCACTGTCGAACAGCCCTTCTCACAGTGAGGAAGTTCTTCCTGATGTTCAGGTGGAATCTCCTTCCTTTCCTGTAGTTTGAAGCCATTCTTCCCTTGTGTCCTAGTCTGCAGGGCAGCAGAAAACAATCTTGCTCCCTCTTCCCTATGACTTCCCTTCACATATTTGTACATGGCTATCATGTGTCCTCTCAGCCTTCTCTTCTGCAGGCTAAACATGCCCAGCTCTTTAAGCCGCTCCTCATAGGGCTTGTTCTCCAGACCCTTAATCATTTTAGTCGCCCTCCTCTGGACGCTTTCCAGCTTGTCAACATCTCCCTTCAACTGTGGTGCCCAAAATTGGACCCAGTATTCCAGGTGTGGTCTGACCAAGGCAGAATAGAATAAGGGGGAGCAGGACTTCCCTGGATCTAGACGCTATTCCCCTATTGATGCAGGACAGAATCCCATTGGCTTTTTTAGCTGCCGCATCACATTGTTGGCTCATGTTTAACTTGTTCCCCACGAGGACTCCAAGGTCTTTTTCGCACACACTGCTGTCAAGCCAGGCATCGTCCCCCATTCTGTATCTTTGATTTCCATTTTTTCTGCCGAAGTGAAGTATCTTGCATTTGTCCCTGTTGAACTTCATTTTGTTAGTTTCGGCCCATCTCTCTAGTCTGTCAAGATCGTTTTGAATTCTGCTCCTGTCTTCTGGAGTGTTAGCTATCCCTCCCAGTTTGGTGTCGTCTGCAAACTTGATGATCGTGCCTTCTAACCCTTCGTCTAAGTCGTTAATAAAGATGTTGAACAGAACCGGGCCCAGGACGGAGCCCTGCTGATGGCACTCCACTTGTCACTTCTTTCCATGATGAAGACGACGCATTGGTGAGCACCCTTTGGGTTCGTTCGCTTAGCCAATTACAGATCCACCTAACCGTAGTTTTGTCTAGCCCACATTTTACTAGTTTGTTTGCCAGAAGGTCGTGGGGGACTTTGTCGAAGGCCTTACTGAAATCCAGGTACGCTACATCCACAGCATTCCCTGTATCGACCCAACTCGTAACTCTATCGAAAAAAGAGATCAGATTAGTCTGGCATGACTTGTTTTTGGTAAATCCGTGTTGACTATTAGCAATGACCGCATTTGTTTCTAAGTGTTCGCAGACCACTTCCTTGATGATCTTTTCCAGAATCTTGCCTGGTATCGATGTGAGGCTGACCGGACGGTAATTGTTTGGGTCGTTCTTTTTTCCCTTCTTGAAGATCGGGACCACATTCGCCCTCCTCCAATCTGCTGGGACTTCTCCCGTTCTCCAAGAACTCTCGAAGATAATTGCCAGTGGTTCTGAAATAACTTCCGCTAGTTCCTTCAGTCAGTTCCTTGACCCTACTTTTCCACTTACAGAGGTAGTTTACTGTTTTTTCTTTGAAATACGGTAAATATTGAAAAACTTTAAACCTACAGATGTCTCAATATAATTTCCTTGGGATCTATTTTCATTTTAAAATTAACCAGTCGCTGCGGCATTTTCCACCCTCGGCTTATACTCGAGTCAATAAGTTTCCCCAGGTTTTTGTGGTAAAATTGGGTGCCTCGGCTTATATTCGGGTCGGCTTATACTCGAGTATATAGGGTATATATCTCAGATTGTGTGAAAATTTTTCCAGCCCAAAGAGGTCACAAGTGGGAACATTTAAGAAGCCCTGGTTAAACTATAGTCCCAGATGTCACTATTGCTGGTTTAAGGCAGCATCCTGAACAAGTGTAGATGGACATCTAGTGGCAACAACCACAAATTACCCTGGATGTGGTCTACAAGAAAATGACACATCCATTGGTGGTATCTTGACTAGGCGCACATCTAGCAATGGGTTCGAATTGCAGGAAGAACCTAGGATGGCCATCTGTTAGGAGCGCTTGGATTGTGTCTTCATGTGAGACAGAAGGGGTTGGACTAGATGGTCTTTGTGTTCTCTTCCAACTCTAAAATTCTATGATTACAAGTCACGTCCTCTCATGTGTTGTGACAGAAAACACACAATGTACGTTGTATAAAGGTCTGTGGGGTAAGCACTATGGGGTCGGAATTTGAAACATATCTGAAGACACATCTTTCTCTTCCAGCCAGTTTTAAGCATGAATTTTAAACTCATGTCTTGTGTTTTAATCTTTGTTCTGCGTATTTTAATACGTACTGTGTAGAAATAGGGTTGTTACATGGTTTTCGGGCTGTATGGCCATCTTATAGCAGCATCTTTTCCTGACGTTTCACCTCCATCTGTGGCTGGCATCTTCAAAAGATCCTCTGAAGATGCCAGCCACAGATGCAGGCAAAACGTCAGGAGAAAATGCTGCTAAAAGACGGCCATGCAGCCCGGAAACCACACAGCATCCCCATGAAAGCCTTCGCCGATACATGTGTAGAATTGTGTTTTAATATGTGCATTCTATAAAATGTTTAAGATGATTATGCAGATTTTAAAGTATTGTTTTATTGTATTGTTTTCGTTTACTGTTGAAATGTTTTAATTTTAACCTGCCCCAAGTCCCTTGTGGAGATGAGACAGGATATAAGAATAAAGATTGTTGTTGTTATTATTATTATTATTATTATTATTATTATTATTATTATTATTATTTTATGACACAGCAAACAAGATAGATATGCTGGATTTCGTATCACAAAATCACAAGTCGAACACTTCCCAAGTGTCTAGGACTGTGTGATGTATTATTATTATTATTATTATTATTATTATTATTATTATTATTATCATCATCATTACAACAACATTGTATGACACAGCAAACAAGATAGATATGCTGGATTTCGTATCACAAAATCACAAGTAGAACACTTCCCAAGTGTCTAGGACTGTGTGATGTATTATTATTATTATTATTATTATTATTATTATTATTATTATTATTATTATCATCATCATCATCATCATCAATGTTAAAACCTGCCTCGAGCCTTGAGGAAAGGCAGATAATAATAATAATAATAATAATAATAATAATAACAACAACAACAACAACAACAACAACAACAACAACAACAACACTATGTTCCTGGTTATAAATGTCATAAATGTACATAGAGAAAGCTAATAGACTGAAGGCAAGGAGGAAACGGATATTAATATGGAACTTATAATATTTTTATATATACTGTTCAAATAGAAGACTGTGACCCCTTATTGAAAATATATTGCCTGAGAAATTATTATGAAAGACTAATAGATGAAAGTATGGCACTATGTGCAACAAACACTTGCAGTGTATGTATATTTGAATGAATTAAAATAAATAAACATTTTAAAAAATGTCATTTCCTAATTGGGTCCTATCATAAAAACATGGAAAAAAATGTAATAAAGTGTGAAAACTTCTGCGGGAGAGACATCCTCCAGCACATTTTGCTCTAGTTTTTCAATGAATATCTTATTGTTGAGTCCCAACCCATTCAACTTAGTTTGTGCCACAAAAGTTTCTGGAGTAGAACAACTACTTTCAAAGTAAGCACTGCAGAATTTGTCAGGGTGGGGTTAAAAAATCATCAGCTCCGTAGCACCCTGATTTATTGGTGATCAAAGCCTCTCACCGATCCATCTTCAGTCAGACTGCTTGCCTGTCAGGATAAGCAGCATCGACAAACAACACCACAGTCGTTAATCAGCTGAACGCAGCGGTTCTAAGACTTTATTCTATATATACAAATTATTTACAAGTTGCAAAGTCCATCGCTCATAGGAGACATGCTTTCTCCTTGCCGATCAGCGAAGCACACTCGCTGCCAATAAGAGCACATTCCACAGCAGAATGATGAACATCCTGTCAGATGTCAGTCACGACCTATTGGCTCTTGCAGGCTATCACTCAAACCTGGTGTGCTGTTAACACTTAAGTTGCTGGAACACATGTCCGGTATACACAATTGCAAACCTCCAACATTAAAAACATGTGATTCATCATTTCACCCTTACACCAAAAATACCCCAACAGAATTAAACAGGAAATAACGTTTTCAAACCAGGAACAAAACATGTTTCAGATATTGTTACACAGTATTACTACTAGGTTCATCCAGACTCCCTTTGGCTTTGCCTGTTGCTGACTGTGTTGTGTTGTCACCCCTGCAGCTTCTGGAGTGACCCACGTCATTTTCCGCGAGGACCCTTCCCGCGTCTCCGGGGACCAGATGGCACTGGGGCTGCTGGCCGGAGCTGCATCCGGAGCGGCGCTGGGTTCCTTCATGTGGATGCCCTGCTGGTTCTGAGCCCCCCCATCGGCCAACTCCGCCCCAGCCCTGCCTCCACCACGCTCAGCGCAAGACGCCTCCGACGTTCCCCTGGAGAGGACCACTCTCGCGTGGAAGCCGGGGGCAGTGGGGTGGGTCTGCAGCTACAACGGGCAAGCAGGCATGTTCTATCATTTCATAATTGTGGCACCCCCATCACGCTTTGCCCCACCAGCCGACACAGCTCTTAGCATCCCTGGAGCTGGGACTCTACTCTAGGTTTCGGATGGTTCCAAGAGAGTCTCCAAGGTGCTGAACCTAGCATGGAGTTTGAATCCAGCACCTTGGGCAGTTCCCAGGAAACTATGACACGGGAGCCGCAAACACCCAACCGTCCCCGACCAAATATAATGCCGATGTTCCATTGGCATCTTATACCCATGGCACAAAAGGGGTCCTCTTGTGGTGTCAGACAAGGCAACCGTGACATTGGAACCACAAATTATCCAGGCTCTTCGTGTCTCTGGATCCGGGAATCTACTCTAGGTTTTGAAGAATCTCAAGAGTGCTCTCCAAGGTGCTGAACCTAGTATAGGGTCTTGATTCAGCACCTTGGTAAGCGCCCATGAAATCATGAAATGGGAGCCAAAAACACCCAACCATCTCCGATATGACAAGTCACTGGCTGCATTGGCATCTTATAGCCAAGCATATTCATGGTACAAAAGGCCCCTCTTGTGATGGGCGCTGTATGATTTACCCCCCACGATTGCCCCACTTGGCTCTGCTTCGAAAGACGGTCAATGAACCAGCTAGGTGCCCAAACCACCCTTTGCCCCACCTGTCCACACAACTCTTAGCATCCCTGGAGCTGGGACTCTACTCTAGCTTTCGGATGGTTCCAAGAGAGCTCTCCAAGGTGCTGAACCTAGCATAGAGTTTGAATCCAGCACCTTGGGCAGTTCCCAGGAAACTATGACACGGGAGCCGCAAACACCCAACCATCCCCGACCAAATATAATGCCGATGTTCCATTGGTATCTTATAACCATGGCACAAAAGGGGATCTCTTGTGGTGGCAGCCGTGACATGGGAACCACAAATTATCCAGGCTCTTAGTGTCTCTGGATCCGGGAATCTACTCTAGGTTTTGAAGAACTTCAAGAGAGCTCTCCAAGGTGCTGAACCTAGTACAGAGTTTTAATTCAGCACCTTGGGCAGTTCCCAGGAAACTATGACACGGGAGCCGCAAACACCCAACCATCCCCGACCGAATATAATGCCAATGTTCCATTGGCATAACCATGGCACAAAAGAGGTCCTCTTGTGGTGTCAGGCAAGGTAGCACCCATAAAACCATGACATGGGAACCACAAATAAGCCAGGCTCTTAATGTCTCTGGATCCGGGAATCTACTCTAGTTTTCGGATGGTTCCAAGAGAGCTCTCCAAGGTGCTGAACCTAGCAAAGAGTTTTAATTTAGCACCTTGGGCAGTTCCCAGGAAACTATGACACGGGAGCCGCAAACACCCAACTGTCCCCGACTGAATATAATGCTGATGTTCCATTGGCATCTTATAACCATGGCACAAAAGGGGTCCTGTTGTGGTGGCAAACGTGACATGGGAACCACAAATTATCCAGGCTCTTAATGTCTCTGGATCCGGGAATCTACTCTAGGTTTTGAAGAACCCCAAGAGTGCTCTCCAAGGTGCTGAACCTAGTATAGGGTCTTGATTCAGCACCTTGGTAAGCGCCCATGAAATCATGAAATGGGAGCCAAAAACACCCAACCATCTCCGATATGACAAGTCACTGGCTGCATTGGCATCTTATAGCCAAGCATATTCATGGTACAAAAGGCCCCTCTTGTGATGGGCGCTGTATGATTTACCCCCCACGATTGCCCCACTTGGCTCTGCTTGGAAAGCCGGTCAATGAACCAGCTAGGTGCCCAAACCACCCTTTGCCCCACCTGCCCACACAACTCTTAGCATCCCTGGAGCTGGGAATCTATTCTAGGTTTCGGATGGTTCCAAGAGAGCTCTCCAAGGTGCTGAACCTAGCATAGTTTTAATTCAGCACCTTGGGCAGTTCCTGGGAAACTATGGCACGGGAGCCGCAAACACACAACCGTCCCCGACCGATTATAATGCCGATGTTCCATTGGCATCTTATAACCATGGCACAAAGGGGTCCTCTTGGTGTGTCAGACAAGGCAGCACCCATAAAACCGTGAAATGGGGACCACAAATAAGCCAGGCTCTTAGTCTCTGGATCCGGGAATCTATTCTAGGTTTTGAAGAATCCCAAGAGAGCTCTCCATGGTGCTGAACCTAGTATAGGGTATTGATTCAGCACCTTGGTAAGCGCCCATGAAACCATGAAATGGGAGCCGCAAACACCCAACCGTCCCCGACCAAATATAATGCCGATGTTGCATTGGCATCTTATAACCATGGCACAAAGGAGGTCCTCTTGGTGTGTCAGGCAAGGCAGCACCCATAAAACTGTGACATGGGAACCACAAATAAGCCAGGCTCTTAGTGTCTCTGGATCTGGGAAGAACTCCAAGAGTGCTCTCCAAGGTGCTGAACCTAGTATAGGGTCTTGATTCAGCACCTTAGTAAGCGCCCATGAAATCATTACATGGGAACCACAAACACCCAACCATCTCCGATACAACAAAACTCTGATGCAAGTCACTGACTGCACTGGCACATCTTATAGCCAAGCATGTTCATGGCTTCAAAAGGCCCCTCTTGTGACGGGTGTGATTTACGGGTATGATTTACCCCCCGTGATTGCCCCACTTGGCTCTGCTTGGAAAGCCAGTCAATGAACCAGCTAGGTGCCCAAACCACCCTTTGCCCCACCTGCCCATACAACTCTTAGCATCCCTGTAGCTGGGACTCTACTCTAGCTTCCGGATGGTTCCAAGAGAGCTCTCCAAGGTGCTGAACCTAGGATAGAGTTTTAATTCAGCACCTTGGGCAGTTCCTAGGAAACTATGACACGGGAGCCATGAACACCCAACCGTCCCTGACCGAATATAATGCCGACATTCCATTGGCATCTTATAACCATGGCACAAAAGGGGTCCTCTTGTGGTGTCAGACAAGGCAACCGTGACATGGGAACCACAAATAATCCAGGCTCTTAGGGTCTCTGGATCCGGGAATCTATTCTAGGTTTTGAAGAATCCCAAGAGAGCTCTCCAAGGTGCTGAACCTAGTATAGAGTTTTAAATTCAGCACCTTGGGCAGTTACTAGGAAAGTATAACACTGGAGTCGCAAACACCCAACCGTCCCCAACCGAATATAACGCCGATGTTCCATTGGCATAACCATGGCACAAAGGGGTCCTCTTGGTGTGTCAGACAAGGCAGCACCCATAAAACCGTGACATGGGAACCACCAATTATCCAGGCTCTTAAGTGTCTCTGGATTTTGGGAATCTACTCTAGGTTTTGAAGAACCCCAAGAGAGCTCTCCAAGGTGCTGAACTAGTATAGGGTCTTGATTCAGCACCTTGGTAAGCGCCCATGGAACCATGACATGGGAGCCACAAACAAACATTTCTAATACGACAAAACTACTTGAGAGAAAAGTAGGATAGAAATGCAATCGATCGATCAGCTAATTGTAGTTCAAAGAAGTTACCTTTTTGGGGGGGGGGGTCTGTACAGAGCACAGCACATTATAAGCACAGAAGTTTTCCAAACATGGCAACTTTGTCAATGTTTTGGGAACAAATACAAGATAGTAATGAAGGTGATGATAAGATGTATTTATTTATACCAGTCACGGGCAAACTTCGGCCCTTTCTCCAGGTATTTTGGACTTCCACAATTCCTAACAGCTGGTGGGAGTTGGAGTCCAAAACAACTGGGGGGGGGGGGTCCAAGTTTGCCTGCTCTATAGGCAGCTCGTAGGACATTGCACAAGGAAATAATCACTCCATAGTGAAGCTGTCCAATTTGCTGTGTTCAGTACCATGGATAGCCTCATTAAGGCTACTCAAAAAACCTGGACTGGATTCATCTTCCCACTGACATGGCATCTATCAGCTGTTTGCCTCCATTGATCCAAATAGTAAAATGGGAGCAAGTTATAAGGGAACACTGTGGCCCTCCTAGTTCCCAGCCTTGGACTCCATTTGAAATAAGCTATCCCATGTGCTGGATTCTATATTTCTTTGGTGCAATGGATAGCTTAATTAAGGTTATCTGGAAAAACCCGAATCGGATTCCTCATCCCACTGACATGGAGACTATTGGTTTCCTATCGACCCAAATAGCAACATGAGAGCAAATTACAATTTTATGTCTGTTGCCCATCTAGGCACCAATTATAAGTCTGTGGGTTAAAAGATGCACCAACACCATCAATGAGGATCACAGCCTCGGACCACAGTTCCCACAATCCTCAGCACAGCCAGTATCTGGAGATCCTGGGAGTTGTAGTCCCCTGAAAGGCACTTTCTTTAATACTTCCTGCTTGTACACACACAACCGTACCAAGATACACCTGCGTTCTCACAGGAGGAACAAGGAGAGGACACTGCCAAAACCCTCTCGAGGTCCAACAGCACAAAACTTGTAGGTCTTGCTTCGCTTGCCACGTTTCCGTGTCCGGGTTCCGTGTGTCGGCTTGCAGCCTTTTTTTGGTTCTGCCAGACGTCGTTCGAAAACACTAATACTTAATTATGTATATTTTGGAAGAAAAAGAAACGCTATTTAAGAATAAAAAGATATATATGTTGCTATTCATTGCACTGTTTGAAGTCTGTCCTTCTGCTTTTGACCATTGAATTGTGTTCAATGCATACGCCCTGTCAATGGACATGGATGGGAAGCAACAGATTAGTCACAACAGGAACAGATCCACTGAATTATAGAATCCTAGAGTTGGAAGAGACTCCAAAGGCCATCCAGTCCAACCCCATTCTTCCAGGAAGGAAGTCATAACCAAATCCCTCCCAACAGATGTCCATCTGGCCTCTGCTTAAAAACCTCCAGAGAAGGAGACCACCAGATTCCCAGGCAGCAGCAGATCCCACTGTCAAGCAGCTCTCAATGTCAGGAAGTTCTTCCTAATGTTAAGGTTGAATTTGTCAGGGTTTTTTTTTTTAATCGGCACTCGAAACACCCTGATTTATTGGTGAGACAGGTCCTCTCATCTTCTCTTCTCCAGTCAGACTGCTTAAGCACCCAGAAAAAGCAGCACCGACAAACGACACCTTAGATCCCAGGGGTTCTAAGGCTTTATTTATTTACAAGTATTTACAGCTACAATAACAAACACTATGGCTCTCTGATCTCATGCTTCCCTGCAAGGGTAAAGCATGCCCTCTCTCTTTGCCATCAGCTATCGGCACACATTGGCTACTCTCAACATTCCATTGTCCATGACGAATGTTCCATCCACACTGTTAAAACCAGAGACTTGACCTAGTGGCCCTGCAGGCAGTCAATCAGGGCTGGCTGGTAATTAACTCGTGTGCTGCCGGAAAACTTGCCAGAACACACAGATGCACAATCCAAACAACAAACAATTGATCTAACATTTCCCTCTAACAACAAAATACACCAACAGAATTTGAATCCATGGCTCCATTGTGTCTCTGGGGCAGCAGAAAACAAGCTTGGCCCCTTCCTCAATGGGAGCTCCTTTCAGATATTTAAACGTGGCTCTCATGTCCCTTTCTCTCAAGACTCCTCCCAAGCTAAACCTCTCCAACTCCTTACAATGCTGCTCACAGGGCTTGGGTTCCAGATGTTTGGTTATTTTGTTGGCCCTTCTTTTAGACACCATGGATTCAAATAGTTGGTTTGCTCATGCTGGCTTCTGAGACTCCTTGGATGGGCATCTCTCAAAAACCCAGGCTGACCTGTTCTGACTGAAAGGTCAATGACTTGGAGCCTCCAGCTCCAAGGTGCAAGGGGAATAATTCTTAATTAGGTTATGAAGTCTCCCTGTTCCACCTGACACTAGAAACACAGCTATTCTGAAGACTTAGAAGTCAACTTCCAGCCACTCTGACCTTTCACTAGCCCATGTGGCCCCTGGAGGGTCCTGGCACATAAATGTGACCTGTGCATTTGCTGCTCTATTTATAAGTATGCTTGGAGCTCTGCTTACCAATGTGGCTCTGGGCTGCATCAATAGTGTCTAGTGCCTAGACCAGGGGTCCCCAAACTAAGGCCCAGGGGCCGGATGCGGCCCATCAAAGCCATTTATCCGGCCCCCATGGCACAAGGGCAGAAGGGGGTTGGCCTAAATGACCCAAGGGTCTCTTCTTCTCTTACAACCCTTATTATTATTATTTTATTGTATGTCACAGCAAACAAGAGAGATATGCTGGATTTCATAACACAAAATCACAAGTCGAACACTTCCCAAGTGTCTAGGACTGTGTGATGTATTTTCGGATGATGCGTGCAGATCCCAGTAGGGTGGCCTTTTGCAGTTATTATTATTATTATTTGAAATACAACGAGATGAGTCCACAGCAGATACTCTGCTGGCTGTTGTACTGGATCCCATGTCGGACCCTTCCCAAGTGTCGGTGAATAATGCGCGCAGATCCCAGTAAGGTGGCCTTCTGCAACTGGCAGGTGGGGATTGTGTCAGTGCCGATTGTGTTTAAGTGCAGGCCAAGGTCTTTAGGCACTGCACCTAGTGTGCCGATCACCACTGGGACCACCTTGACTGGCTTGTGCCAGAGTCTTTGTAATTCAATCTTTAAATCCTCATATCGTGTCAGCTTTTCCAGTTGTTTCTCCTCAATCTTGCTGTCACCTGGGATTGCAACATCGACAATCCATACTTTGTTTTTTAACACGATTGTGAGGTCAGGAATATTGTGCTCCAAAACCCATTATTATTATTATTATTATTATTATTATTATTATTATTATTATTAACATTGAGGCTGGGTGGCCATCTGTTAGGGGTGCTGTGCTTGTGCTTTCGGTGCACAAAGGCAGAAAGGGGTTGGACTAAATGGCCCAAGAGGTCTCTGCCAATCCTCTTTATTATTATTATTATTATTATTATTATTATTATTATTATTATTATTATTATTTATTGCTCGGTGGTCAACTATAGTCTGGCCCTCCAACGGTCCGAAGGATTGTGAACTGGCCCCCCATTTAAAAAGTTTGGGGGCCCCTGGCCTAGACTGTGGGAAGTACAAGTCCCAGGACCTCATCCCATTTGAGCATTTTTCCATTTCATAGAATCCTAAAGTTGGAGGGGGCCTTGTGGGCCACCCAGTCCAACCCCATTCTGCCATGAAGCAGGAAAATCGCATTCAAAGCCCTAAACGGTTTGGGACCCACCTACCTTCGTGACCGCATTTCCCCCTATGAACCTGCACGATCTCTTTGCTCGTCGGGGGAGCCCTCCTCTCGCTCCCACCACCCTCGCAGTCGCGGTTGGTGGGGACGAGGGAGAGGGCCTTCTCTGTCGTGGCCCCCCGGCTCTGGAACCCGCTCCCCGGGGAGATCAGGCAGGCCCCTACCCTTCTCTCCTTTCGGAAGGCCCTGAAAACATGGCTTTTCCAGCAGGCCTTTGACAATTGATCTAGTGAGATTGGCCTGTCGCCTTCCACTAATTAGTTCCATATGTAGGCTCCTCCTAGCACTTTTGATGACTATGACACTTTGGATTACCACTCCTCCTTGAGGAAAGCAAAATAACTAGCACTTTGGCCCTGTTTCTTACAGATTTTATCCATGATTTTATCACTATGTATTGTATGTGTTTTTAACTTGTCTTATTCTGTTTGATTTGTTTTATTGCTTGTTTTATACTGTTGATGACTGGGTTTGGCCCCATGTAAGCCGCCCCGAGTCCCTTCGGGGAGATGGGGCAGGGTATAAGAATAAAATTATTATTATTATTAAAGCACCCCCGACAGATGGCCATCCACCCTCTGCTGAAAAGCCTCCAAAGAAGGAGCCTCCACCACACTCTGGGGCAGAGAGTTCCACTGCTGAACAGCTCTATCTCACAGTGAGGAAGTTATTCCTCATGTTCAGGTAGCATCTCCTTTCCTGTAGTTTGAAGCCATTGTTCTGCATCCTAGTCTCTAAGGTAGCAAAAAACAAGCTTCTTCTCTCCTCTCTATAACTTCCGCTCGCATATTTATACATGGCCCTCTCAGCCTTCTCTTCTGCAGGCTAAACATGCCCAGTTCTTTAAGCCACTCCTCATAGGGCTTCTCCAGGCCCTTGGTCATTTTAGTCACATTCCAGCTTAGAGTCAACATCTCCCTTAAATTGTGGTGTCCAGAATTGGACCCAGTGTGATTCCAGGTAAAGTGGTCTGACCAAGGCAGAATAGAATAGAAGGGGAGCATGATTTCCTTGGATCTAGGCACTAGGTTCCTACTGATGCACTGATACCCATTTGCTTTTTTATCTGCCACATGACATTTTTGGCTCATGTTCCACAAAGGCGTGTTACAATTTGATAAAACATAAAGGCCTATTCGGGTGACAAAATGGCTGAGTTAGTAAGACAAAGCAAGTATCTGATGCAACCAGAAACATGTGCTTGCATCAGGTAGTGAATGATGAACTCATGAATGTAACACTGCACCATGAGGATGAGTACAAAAGCAGGGCAAACATCATGATAGTCCTCCTGGACGCTGTTTTGAGTCCCACCACAGGAGAAAAGCAAGATAGAAATCAATAAATAAGAATTTGTTGGTATGTGCTGGAGAAGAGATCTGCATAAAGCAGCTTTGGAGAGTCGAGAGTGTGTATATATTTGCATATGGGTGTTTGAACTTCAATATAAAAGCCTTCCTGATTGGGAACGAACCTTGGCTGTCTGCTGCTTTTCCTGTTCCTTCAGGTACCTCTTAAGCACTTAGAGAATTTAGAGCAGGGGTCCCCAAACTAAGGCCCATAGGCTGGATGCTGCCCTCGGAGGTCATTGACCTGGCCCCTGTCCTAAACTTTAGACTTAGGGTTGACCTGGTCTTTGGAGGTCTCTTTGCTTAGCTACAGCCTTATGAGACCATCTAGATAGCTTTTGGAAGTCACTTTTCTTACCTATGGTCCTATGAGACTTCCTAGATGGCCTTTGAGAGTCCCTTTCCTTACGTATGGTTTTAGGAGATTGTCTAGATGGCCTTTGAGTGTCCCTTTCCTTATGTATGGTTTTAGGAGATCATCTAGATGGCCTTTGAGTGTCCTTTTCCTTACCTATGGTCTTATGAAACCATCTAGATGGTCTTTGAGGTTCCCTTTCCTCATCTATGGTCTTTTGATGGCCTGAAGAAATCATCTAGATGGTCTTTGGGGGCCTCTGTGTTTACCTATGGTCTTATGAGATCATCTAGATCAGGGGTCCTCAAACTAAGGCCCTCCAAGGTCATTTACCTGGCCTCTGTCCTAAACTTGACCTAAGTCAGAAACGACTTGAAGGCACACAACAACAACAATCCTAATTAGTCTGGTCCGCCAACAATCTGAGGGACAGTGAACCGGCCCTCCACTTAAAAAGTTTGAGGATCCCTGCTCTAGAGACTTCCCTGCACATTGCATGGGCCAAACCCTGCCCAGAAATGGGCGACCCAAATGGTCAAAGGTTTTAAAACTATGAATCCGCCTGACAAGCGTCTTAGGGAGCGGGCTTGTTTAGCTTGGAGAAGATAAGGTTGAGAGAAGACACGAGAGCCACCTTTAAATATCTGAAAGCATGTCATACTAAGGAGAGGGCAAGGTTGATTTCTACTGCTCCAGAGACTGGGAAAAATGGAGCCATGGGTTCAACCTCCAGGAAAAGAGATTCCACCGAAACTTTAGGAAGAACTTCCTGAAAGTTGAATATCTCTGGGAGTCTACTGGAGACTCCTTCTCTGGAGGTTTTCAAGCAAAGGCTGGATGGACATCTGCTGGGATGCTTGGATTGTGTCCAGGGTTGGCCATTGGGGTTTCTTCCAATGCTGGGATTCTATGTCTTCATCCCATCACAATCTCTGTCTGAAGCCTCTCCTTCAGAAAAGGTGGCACAAAACCACTGAATCTCAGCCAGGCCTTTGCATGTGAGTCCCTGCATTTTTATCTTGATGAGCTTATAGGATCAGCTCCATGAGTCAGACTGGATAATCCTTTGTTTAGAAAACAGGAACTGTCTGCAAGAGGTGAGAGAATGAACGACATGCCTCGCGTGTGACCAAATCACCCAGAAGTCATTTCCACCTCTTGAGTATTTATAGGATTCAGAAGTTCATGATCCATCTCCCAGTCCAAGCATTGACTATGTTGGTTTATTTTGGGTGTAAGGATGAAATGACGAATCAAGTGTTTTTATTGTTTGCAACATGTGTTCCAGCAACTTAAATGTTAACAGCAGGCCAGTTTGAGTGATAGCCTGCTGCAGCCAATAGGTCGTGACTTCCAGCCGGAGAGGATGTTCATCATTCTCCTGTGGAATGTGCTGTTTTTGTTTATAATTCTTATAGCGTTTTATAGTGTTTTCAGTGTTTTATTGTACAATGTTTTATGCTGATTTAATATTGGAAACCGCCCTGAGTCCCTTTTGGGAGAGAGGGCGGTATACAAATAAACTTTTACTTACTTACTTACTGTTATCAGTTGGTAGTATGTGTGTGCTGAGCTGAACGGCAAGGAGAAAGCATGTCTGCAACCGGCGATGGACTTTGTATCTTGTAAATATCTTTGTACATATTTGGAATAAAGCCTTAGAACCGCTGCGTTCAGCTGATTTGCGACTGGGGTGTCGTTTGTCGGTGCTGCTTCCCCGGACTCTGGCCAAGGATGAATTGGTGAGAGTCAAAGAATCACCAATAAATCAGGGTGCTGCGGAGCTGATGCTTTTAAAACCCACCCTGACAGCTATTTTACACACGGGTAAAATGAAGCAAAATCCCACTTAATACATGCTTATGACCAAATCAAATATATATTTATCTATAATTATATATCTCTTTTATGTCCATACTAGCTTGGGTACCCGGCATTGCCTGAGTTATTTGAAAAAGTCAGTTTTGAATTGTAAACAATGCATAAGGTTGTGGGTGAACTACAATTGACATCATGCCAGGTGAAACTCCATCGGTACTTAAAGTTTGTTATGTTGGCCAAGTTTGCTCTGGATGCATAATTGGTGGGGTTCGGTGTGCTCTCTGGCTGTAAGGTGAACTACAACTCCCACTATGGTGAGCCAGTCCTCTCAAACCCTCCAAGAGGTTGAGTTAGTCATGGGGGTTTTGTGTGCCAAGTTTGGTCAAGGTCCATCATCGGTGGAGGTCACAGTTCACCCTGGTTGTGGGTGAACTACAACTCCCAGAAAGGAAGGTCAGTTCTGCCCAAACCCCTCCACTAGTTAAATTTTGGCATATCAGGTATGTATGCCAAGTCTGATCCAGATCCATCGGTGTTTGGGTTCACAGAGCTCTCTGAATGTAGGTGAACTACAACTCCCCCAAATCAAGGTGAATTTCCCTCAAAGAGTTCCAGTATTTTTTTCTGGTCATGGCCTCTGGCCTTTGTGTGCCAAGTTTGGTCCAATTCCATCTTTGGTGGAGTTCAGAGCACTCATTGGTTGCAGGTGAACTATAAATCCCAGTCCCTACAACTCCAAAATGTCCAGGCCAATTCCCCTCAAAACCCAACAGTATTCAAATGTGGGCATATCGGGTATGCGTGCCAAGTTTGGTCCAGATCCATCCTTGTTTGGGTTCATAGTGTGAGCTGGATGTAGGTGAACTACAACTCCTATTGGCAGTGCTCTTGGACATATTCACAGAGCTCTCTATAACCTGCAATGTCATTGGAGCGAGAGCCATTGGTTTCTCCTGAGTGGTGGGAGCTATAGCTGCTTGTGGAGGCAGGAGTTCGTCTGTGGAAGTGGGCACCCCAGCCACACACGTAACATACATATTTTCACTTTTATTATGCGTATAGATAACATACTGGGAATTGGAGAATATCAGAAAACCGCTTGTTAGCTCCTAAACTGCAGAGAATGGTACAGCATCATCTTGTGAGCTGATCAAGGGCCTTTGTTTTGAGAAGGAGAAAGCGATCCAGGGCTTCTCTCTCCTGGACGTTGAACCGAGTGGGAATGGAGCATTGATTGCCTGACCAATAAACAATAAGACCTCAAAAAGTGTAACATGTACCGTTTCCCCGAAAATAAGACATACCCGAAAAATAAGACCTAGTAGAAGTTTTGCTGAATTGCTAAATATAAGACCTCCCCTGAAAGTAAGACCTAGAAAAGCTTTTGTTTGGAAGCATGCCCGCCAAACAAAACACAATAGCATGCAGGATTGGTAAATGTACATACCAGTTGTACATGGAAATAATGGTAGTAACAAGAAATTCTTGATAGGATTCACAATTTGTCTGGTTATGTTGGTTTGTGATGACAACTACTGTACAGTATATAATAAATGTTCATTTTTTGTTCAACAATAAATGTGAATTCTTCATGGAAAAATAAGACATCCCCTGAAAATAAGACCTAGCACATCTTTGGGAGCAAAAATTAATATAAGACACTGTCTTATTTTCGGGGAAACACGGTATTATATTTTGGCAAATGGGGAAAGTCACTTGGGAAGTATTCAAGTCTTAACATAAATACAGTAGAGTCTAACTAATCCAAGCCTCGCTTATCCAAGCCTCTGGATAATCCAAGCCATTTTTGTAGTCAATGTTTCCAATATATCGTGATATTTTGGTGCTAAATTCGTAAATACAGTAATTACAACATAACATTACTGCATATTGAACTACTTTTTCTGTCAAATTTGTTGTATAACATGAAGTTTTGGTGCTTAATTTGTAAAATCATAACCTAATTTGATGTTTAATAGGCTTTTCCTTGATCAGTCCTTATAATCCAAGATATTCGCTTATCCAAGCTTCTGCCGGCCCGTTTAGCTTGGATTAGTGAGACTCTACTGTATTGTGATTTTCATTTTCTGTCTTTCGTTTCTTCCTCCCTCCCCTCATACACCTTGTTTCTCTTTTTTCTCCCCATGCTTTCCCTCATACACTTCCATTTTTTATTTCCTTTTCACTTCCTTAATCCCTTTCCCTTCCCTTCCTTCTCCTCCGTCTTTCTCCCTTTCCTTTCCTCCTTCCCTTCTTTCGCTTTTCTTTCTCCCAGCCTTTCTTTCTTTTCCTTCTCTTCTTTCCCTTCCTTTCTCCCTGCCTTTCTTTCCATCCTTCTTTCACTTTTTCTTCTCTCCTGTCTTTCTCCCGTCCCTTCCTTCATTTCCTCCTTCTTTCTTTCTCTTCCCTTTTTTCATTTTCTTTCTGTTCTCTTTCCTTCATTTTCTCTCTTTCTTCTTTAATAATAATAATATACTTTATTTATATTCCGCTCTATCTCTCCAAGGGGACTCAGGGCAGATTGCAGAACACACATACGGCAAGCATTCAATGCTGTTATACAATTAACAAGGACAGACAATAAGTACAGTTGAGTCTCACTTATCCAACATTCGCTTATCCAACATTCTGGATTATCCAACGCATTTTTGTAGTCAATGTTTTCAATACATCGTGATATTTTGGTGCTAAATTCGTAAATACAGAATTACTATGTAGCATTACTGCATATTGAACTACTTTTTCTGTCAAATTTGTTGTATACCATGATGTTTTGGTGCTTAATTTGTAAAATCATTACCTAATTTGGTGTTTAATAGGCTTCTCCTTAATCTCTCCTTATTATCCAACATATTCGCTTATCCAACATTCTGCCGGCCCGTTTATGTTGGATAAGTGAGACTCCACTGTACTAATTTTTCTGGAGTGTGGTACCATCTGAACTGAATTTTGTACCAATTTTCCCAAATATCTATTGCGGCCATGTATTTTATCTTTTTTTTCCATATCTCTTCCCAATCAGCCAAATTTAAACTATGTCTCACATCTTTAGCCCACTTCACCATGCACTCTTTGATTTGTTCTTCTGTTGCCCAAACTAAAAGCTGTTGGTAAAGTACTTTGATTATTTTCTTTTCTTTTTGCATGATCAACTCCCAAAATCCCTGACTTTGATTGGATCCTCTTTTGACATCTTCATTATAACATAGTTTTAATTGATTTTTATTTAGTGTCCAGATCGGAGAGATAAAACGGGATATAAATAAATATAACAAGAACCACCCACTGGGTGACACTGGGTACATCACTCATGGCCTCGAAAGGAGGCAATGTTGGCAAAGCTCCTCTGAACAAATATTGCCAATAAAATTCTATGACATTAGCTTCAGCAGAAGTCAGGTAGGGTTTGAAAACACCTAAGGAACTCATAGCTTATGATTTACAATTTCAGCAAATAATCAGCAGGTGGCACCATTGAGCTACCAAAGAGCACAACTAAACAATTGATATTTAATTGTTCTCATGCCTGCAGATTTGTACTTTTAAATTGTATTGAAATGCCTTTAATTTCCTTTGTGGAGAGAAAAGGTGGGATATGAATAAACATAATAATAAAAATAGTGATCCAACTGCAACATTGACATATAATTGGAGAAATTATTTAGCTCTGGGTGGGAAGAGAGCAAAGGCTTGAAATACATCCCTCCACATTTGTGCTTTTGACGCTTGTGGGTTTGATTATTCGGGGATTTGAATAAAGGTTTTCTCCTTAGGAACCTCCAGGTCAGGCAACTCCCACAATTCCTAACAGCTGGTATGGGAGTTGAAGTCCAAAACAACAGGAGGGCCCAAGTTTGCCTATGCCTGACCTAGGTCCTCCAATGTGATTATATGCAGCTTCCAATGGACACTGATTCTAGTCGTGTTGAAATATTTAGGAATTGCTCTCTTTTATTTATGTTTTTTCAACTTTCATGGGGATCCTTTGCTTCTAACCCAGGCATGGGCAAACTTGGGGTCTATTTAAACTCTTATGATTCTGTTATCATTTATTGATATCACCTCGCCGCTTGTTTGGGTCCTCCTTTTTCCCTTCTTGAAGATAAGGACAACATTTGCTCTCCTTCAGTCTGCTGGGACTTGTTTTCAAAGAGCTGGTAAGACTGAAGTTTTAATAGAACCAGAGTACAGAAAGCTTTTGGCTCACCCAGAAGCCTTGAGCGTTGGAACTGGAGGTCAGCTGTGACCAGCAGTGCTGTGGAATCCGAAGAGGCACGAATGGAAGGCAAAAGGAAGAAATGTGTCAAGAGGAAGGTGTGTCAAGGCAACCCTGACCAGGAGCACCTTCCATCTGGAAACGGATGTCCACACTGCGAAAAAACACGCAGATTAAGAATAGGCCTCTAGAGTCACTTATGAACCCACCACCAAGATGTTAGCGTTTTTGTTGTTATAGTGTGAAATGTTCAAACAATTGTTGCTGTTGGAATGTGTATATGTGTTCCAGCAAGCATTCCAGCAGTCCAGGAGTTAATTACATGCCAGCCCTGATTGATTGCCTGCAGGGCCAATGGGTCAAGACTTCCGTTTCAACTACCTGGATGGAACATTCGTCATGAACTGTGGAATGTAAGGAGGTGCTTGCTTGCACTGATAACGGACCTGGCGTGGCATGTTTTGTCCTTGCTGTGGGAACATGTGTCCAGAGAGTGATAGTATTTAGAATTGTGAATAGCTTGTAAATAAAACCTATAGAACCGCTGGAATCAGCAGATAATTTACGACTGAGCTGTTCTTTGTTGGTGCCACTTTCACCAATGCCTAAGTGGTCTGACTGATGGGAAGAAGGTGAGACCTGACTCATAAATCTGTCAGGGTGACGATTTCCCCTGACACAAGACACAACACTTGGAAGGCAATAAGACTCAGCCACAAGGTATTGCTGATGATGATGACAACATCGAGATCTGTGGTTGTTGGGCAGGACTTAAATATTAAAATAAACAAAGCCAAAATATGCAGACATTTTTGATCCCGGCTCTTTACATTTGCGGCTAATCCACCACAGGAATGCAGTCAATGGTCCTGAGTCCCTTCAGGGAGAGAAGGTGTTACAAAAAATATTATTATTATTATTATTATTATTATTATTATTATTATTATTATTATATTACTATACAGAAGTTCTCCAAAAGCAAACTTTGCCCTCCAAGTTGAACGATATCCCCAGTCTTTGCTGCAAAATAAAATGCAAATATTTGTTTAATGGCCACAGAAAAATAAATACAGATACCATCTCCATCTAAATCAGGCATGGGCAAACTTTGGCCCTCCAGGTGTTTTGGACTTCCAACTCCCATAATTCCTAACAGCCTACCGGCTGTTAGGAATTATGGGAGTTGCTGTCCAAAACACCTGGAGGGCCAAAGTTGGCCCATGCCTGATCTAAATCCATTCCAATCACAAGACGAGAAGAATGTCCCATTTCTGATCTCAGCGGCAAAAAAAGATAAGAGACCAAAATATTTTTTTTTGTTCTTAGTGTTTTGATTAGATACTTTATTGGAAGCAAAAAATTCTGTGCATGTTTAAAAAATCCAACCCGTGTAGACATCTCATTGCTTTAAGAACCCAAAGCCACGGAAAACTCAATTATTAAAAAAGCAGCAAGATGGATCGTTTTTTGTTTCGTTTTTAAGTTTCCGCACACGTAGAATACAACAATACAGGAAGAAAAGTCACCCAGTCTCCTTTTTCCCCCCAAAAAAGTTTCTTTTCCTGGATCGGTTGCCATATTTAAACACTTATATATCTATATATATATTTGTTTAAAGACATGCTACTTCCAAAGGAGAAAAAAAGAAAAGGAGAAGGGGAAAAAAGAGAATTACCTTTTTCAAGATTTGCATTTAAGAAGCATTTTGTGTGTCTTACTCTGCCCTTTAAAACATGACAGTTACAAGGTATATATGCAAACGGTTATTGGAAACTCGGGTCGAAGTGATGGGTTTTGCCATTCCAGTTCCACAATGCAGGAAAAGAGAGGCCTCGCGGAGATGTCGGGACGGGGAAAAAGTTTTCCCCTTATTGAACTATTAAATCCCTATTAAACTGGAGGGATTTGGAGACTCGCGAAGCCTTTCCTGTACTGTGCCGCAAGCATTCCTCCTGCAAACAATGTATTTACAAGTTGTGTTAACTTACACAGCAACTTCACAATGACTAGTATAGGTTAAGAGGGTGCTCTCTCTCTCTCTCTCTCTCTTTTTCATGGGTGCGCGAGTGTGGATGAGGATGTGCGAGTGCGTGCGTGTCCACGTCTCGGTGTGTTTCTTCCACAGCTACGTCTTGTGACTACGCCGGCAAAAGCTCTACAAAGGAATCCACAAACTTGTGTATGTCTCCCCCCCAAATAAAAGAAAAGTAGTAAAAAAATCTTCTTTAAAAGCAGAGAAATAAATATATCGAAGGAAACCACAGTTAAAAATTATAGTCCAGTTAAAACATAATACTAAACGACCGGTTGTTTAACCAAACTAGGAAGGACGAAGATTTTTGAAGACCCGACGTTAAAAAAAAGAAACTGAAAACAAAGGCAAAAGTCTGCATAAGTGTACGTTTTGTTTCCATCTTATGTTCCCTTCCCTTTATCACCTAAGGGACTCTGATAAGTATAAGTACTCTACTCTGATAAGTATGCTCCCCTCTTCTTCCATTTAATTCCCATTTTTGCTCTGTCCCTGTTTTCCTCTTTGTGACATGTTTACCTTCCGTGGGATCAGGGCCCTTTCGTTGCTATTAAAGCCATAACCTATTCAAAGGCATCCTATTTGGAAAATATTCCACCCTTAGTACAATGACCAAACAATGGATTAGTTAATGTGTTATCGAAAGATTTCATGGCTGGAATAACTGGGTTGAAATAGCCTTCTGACACTTGCTCATTAGATGTTTCTTGTAAGGGGCAAAGTGGCAGGCAAAACTTAAAAGAGACCTTGTTTTGGTCTTCTAAATACAGTAAATTAATTAATTCATTGGGCTGCTGTGAGTTTTCCAAGCTGTCTGGCCATGTTCCAGAAGCATTCTCTCCTGACGTTTCGCCCACAACTATGGCAGGCATCCTCAGAGGTTGGGAGATCTGTTGGAAACTAGGCAAGCGGGGTTTATATATCTGTAGAATAATATCCAGGGTGGGAGAAAGAAAGAACTCCGGTCTGTTTGAGGCAAGCGTGAATGTTGCAATAAATCACCTTGATTAGCATTTAAAATCAGGGCCAGCTGATACCTCCCAACAGAGGATTCCCCCAGGCAGGAATCAGCCAGGCTTTGAAGCTGCAAGGCTTTGCAATGCTAATCAAGGCGATTAATTGCAACATTCACACTGTCTTCCAACAGAAAAGAGTTCTTTCTCCCACCCTGGACTTTCCAGATATATATATATATATATATATATATATATATATATATATATATAAACCCCACTTACCTATACTTTCCAACAGACCTCACAAATCACAACCTCTGAGGATGCCTGCCATAGATGTGGGCGAAACGTCAGGAGAGAATGCTTCTGGAACATGGCCAGACAGCTTGGAAAACTCACAGCAACCCAATGAATTAATTAATTTGCTGTATTTAGAAGACCAAAACAATGTCTCTTAAGTTTTGCCTGTCACCTTGACCCTTACAAGAAGCATCTAATGCGCAGGTGTCACAAGGCTATTTATCTATATAATAAGAGAACTGATTTTTTTAAAAAATGTGCATTAAATGCAATAGCCAAGACTGCATTTCCAAAGGGATACTGTTTAGGGGGAAAGGGCCAGGATCTTGGCTGGAAAGGCAAAGGCGGCTTCCGTCTCTATTTCAACCTGGCGCATCCCTTCTCACCGAATCCAAGCATAGTCTTTAACCCCATTTCCTTTTTGCCTTCTAATCTTTTCCGCCCCTGAAAAGGAACAAAGATATTCTGGATTGGAACTGACTGGTCTTTCTGGTTTTTGAACGAGTGAAAATAGGCTAGGATCACACTGGCTCTCTCTCTCTTTTTTTTACAAAAAAGAAAAGAAAAGAAATTTCCTTATAAATAATGAAGACACTGACTTTCTTTTTTGTGCTTGTGAAGCTAACAGATCATCTTCACGAGACAGGCAGCAATGATGAACCGTGCTACGTTACGGATGGGGCGGGGAGAGGGCAAGCCAAGAGCCACACTGCTGTCAATGAGCCACAGGGAAGGAAGGAGGGAGTCAGGAAAGGAAGGGTGGAAGGAAGGAAAGAAGGAAGGGAGGAAGAAGCAGTGATGGTCTGGAGAAAGGTCAGAGAGAAGCAACGACGATGGATGGACGGACTATTAACACGAACAGCCCCCTTCACTGACTGGCTGCTCTTGAGGCTTTTCAAGTTTGATGTCAATCACTGGAAAGGAGAAGATGACATTAAGGAAAATGACAATGAGAAGATGGCAACCTGAACCTCAGCCCAAACACTTAGGAAGGGCTTATTTTATGCATTGATCCATTTTACTAAGGGTCAAGGTAACAGTAAAGGTTTTCCCCTGACGTTAAGTCTAGTCGTGTCCGACTCTGGGGGTTGATGCCCATCTCCATTACTAAGCCGAACAGCCGGCGTTGTCCGCAGACACCTCCAAAGTCATGTGGCCAGCATGACTGAATGGAGCGCCATTACCTTCCCGCCAGAACAGTACCTATTGATCTACTCACATTTGCATGTTTTCAAACTGCTAGGTTGGCAGAAGCTGGGGCTAACAGCAGGAGTTCACCCTGGTCCCCGGATTTGAACCGCCAACCTTTCGGTCAGCACGTTCATCAGCTCAGCAGTTTAACCCACTGAACCACTGGGGGCCAACCTACACCCAAATTAGGTCACTAACCTCAGCATCCACCTTCAATAGTTTATATTTATCCATTTTGATAGGAACCAACCTGAATCCAAAGTCACTTTGTGCCTTACTTACATATCTATATATATAAAATGATAAAGTTGTTTGCGCAGTGACTATAACAACAAAACTAAACATCCCAGAAATACGAAATTTGGCAACACAATGCAAAAGGCTTGCCTCCAGGTTACAACAACACAACCACACCACAAAACCACAATCCGGACCCACAAAACTCACAACAACACATCATGCGATAACAACACAACTAAACGCCCCAGAAATACAAAACTTGGCAACACAATGCAAAAGCCTTGCCTCCCAGTTGTGACAACACAACCACACCACAAAACGACACAGGACCCACAAAACTCACAACAACGCATCGTGACTATAACAACACAACTAAATGTCCCAGAAATATGAAACTTGGCAACACAACGCAAAAGCCTTCCCTCCAGGTTGTAACAACACAACCACACCACAAAACCACAATCCGGACCCATAAAACTCACAACAACGCATCGTGACTATAACAACACAACTAAACGCCCCAGAAATACGAAACTTGGCAACACAACTAAACACCCCAGAAATATAAAACTTGACAACACAACGCAAAAGCCTTGCTTCCCGGTTGTAACAACACAACCACACCACAAAACCACAATCCGGACCCACAAAACTCACAACAATGCATTGTGACTATAACAACACAACTAAACGCCCCAGAAATACGAAACTTGGCACACAACTAAACGTCCCAGAAATACAAAACTTGACAACACAACACAAAAGCCTTACCTCCCGGTTGTAACAACACAACTACACCACAAAACCACAATCCGGACCCACAAAACTCACAACAACGCATCATGACTATAACAACACAACTAAACGCCCCAGAAACACAAAACTTGGCAAAACAATGCAAAAGCCTTGCCTCCCAGTTGTAACAACACAACCACACCACAAAACCACACAGGACCCACAAAACTCACAACAACGCATCATGACTATAACAACACAACTAAATGCCCCAGAAATATGAAACTTGGCAACACAACACAAAAGCCTTTTCTCCCGATTGTAACAACACAACTACACCACAAAACCACAATCCGGACCCACAAAACTCACAACAATGCATTGTGACTATAACAAATACAAAATTTGACAACACAACTCATCCACCTCCCCAATCCCTACATTCACACTTGGCCTCCAAAAAAACAATTACAATAATAACAATGACAACAACAACAACAATAAGAATCAACACCATCACAGGCAAGAAACAGCCAGGCACTGAGGCTGAGAGGCCAGTCAGTGCTACACTGGGCCTCCAAAAAACAATTCAGTAGCATCTAACTTATCCAACCTTCATGACCACTACAACAACAATAATAATAAACACCTACACAGGCAAAACAAAAAAAGGACTATTGTACCACAATAAAAATATAAACCGCACTCAGCAGAATCAGACATTACAATTAACAACAAACCAAAGACAACAGGGATCTCAAGCAATTATCAATCAACACAAAAATTGAAGAAGGTAACAGACTTCAAATACTACTACTAATGTGAGTATAAAGAAGGTGGAGGTCACAGCATAAATACAACCTAATGTAGACTGACCAACACCACCAGACTAAGCCACAGCAACGCGTGGCCGGGCACAGCTAGTATATATATATATATATATATATATATATAGATAGATAGATAGAAATAGAGATATTCACACACACACACACACACACACACACACACACACACACACACACATATATATATATGATCAAAAAGTTTTGCCTCCTGTGTCATTAAAAATGTTACCAACGAATATATAACATCGGAAGTTGCACCAGATCATAGCCTGAACTATCCTCTACTCAAAACTACCATTCAGCATAGCCACTATCAATTTGTACACATTTGAGGCATCATTTAACCCAGGCATCAAAACCATTTTGGAAAAATCCAGGGTTTTGCATCGTAACCCATGATTTTAAAGCTGTTTTAACATCATTCATCGAATCTGGAACCACGCAGTTGTCCTTCAGAGGTACAAACAGGTAAAAGTCAGAAGGGACCAAATCAGGGATGCAGGGTGGGTGAGGCACTACTAACCAACCCATTTTTTTGCAATCACCTGGGTTGTGAAAAATGATTTGTGTGGGCGTTCATTATTGTGATGAAGCTTGAGAGAACGAACATCTTTTAGTGGTCTCTTTGTTCTTATTGCCTTTTAAGTTTCTTAAGTGTGGTTACATAGGTTTTGCTGTTGATTGTGGTACCATGTTGCAAAAATCAACAAGAATGAAACCCTGTGTGTCCCAAAACACTGCTTCATTGCGATAATGCATGCCCACATGTGTCATTTTTTACAACCTAGGTGATTGCAAAACTGGGCTGGTCAATAGTGCCTCACCCATCTTACAACCCTGATTTGGTCCCTTCTGACTTTTACCTGTTTGTACCTCTGAAAAACAACTACGTGGTTTGAGTTTCGATAACTTGCATGATGTTAAAACAGCTTTAAAATCATAGGTCACAAAGCAAGACCCTGAATTTTTCCAAAACGGTTTTGATGCCTGGGTTACACGATGGAGCAAATTGTACAAATTGATGGTGACTATGCTGAACGATAGTTTTGAGTAGAGGATAGTTCAGGCTATGATCTGTGGCAACTTCTGATGTTATATGTTCATTCATAACATTTTTATGACACATGAGGCAAATCTTTTTGACCCACCTACCCATGTGTATGTGTGTGTGTGAACTCAATACATAATTAAGTCAAAGGAAAATAGGAACTTCTAGTGGCACGCCTTTGTTGTTGTCAGCTCTCAAGTCATTTCTGACTTATTGTGACTCTAGACCTATTGTGTGGTTTTCCTTGTAAGATTTCTTCAGAAGACATTTGTCACCACGGCCTTCCTCTGATGTTGGGAGCATGGGCTTCCGTGGCTGAATGGGAATTGGAATGCTGTTCTCCAAAGTCTTAGTCCAATGCTCAAACCATGATGCCATACTGGCTCTTGCAAAGGTGCCTCATATATGGTGATGTCTTGTGCCTTCAAGTCATTTTTGACTGATGGCAACCACATCACAGGGTTGGCTTGGAATCATAGATTCCTAACGCCGGAAGAGACCCCAAGGGTCATTAGTCCAACCCTCTCCCAAGAGATGCCCATTCAGCCTCTGCTTAAAAACCCCATCCACCAGAATCCCAGGCATCAGCATATTCCATTGTCAAACAGATCTTTCCATCAAAATGTTCTTCCTAATGTTTAGATGGAATCTTTTTTCCTGCAATTTGAGTACATTGTTCCATTATGTACAGCAGAAAAAAGCTTGTCCCCTCCTCTTCAATGAGACCTGCTTTCAAATATTTATACATGGCTGTCTTGTCCCTTTCTCTCAGCCTCCTTTTGTCCCAAGCTAAACATATCCAACTCCCTAAGATGATCTTCAGAGGACTTGGCTTCACGATTTTGGTGGCACTTCTTTGGATTCAAATTGTGAGATTGCTCATGCTGGCTTCTGGGCCAAGGGTCCTAACTTCCCTTTCTTAACTCTAATAAGCTGCTTAAACACTGATCAAGAATCAGAGAACAGGATCCCTTGCTGCAGTGGCAACACTGTAGGAGAACCACAGTGTTTTGAAAAGGCCTTTGATTTTTCTTTTCCATGGAAACCAGCATCTTTGGTATCAACCTTCTGCTTTTGACAGTCAATGAAGCCATGTTCATTTTCTAAAGCATTTAACTTTGAGATTTAGGTTCTCTGGAGCTCTGGAAAGGAAGGACTGCCAACCAAGATTTCTCTATTAGCTTCAGTGCCTCCTTACTAACCCTTCATGTTTCTCCTGAAATGAGTCACCATCTCCCGGGATAGGCTGCTTTCCTCTGTGACCAGAGTCACCTAGTGATTCTAAAGCTGGGTTTTGTAATGTGGGCACTTAAAATAACCTGTTGCATCTTGCCTCCTTCACACCTGATGTCCTCATCTGCCATTGACAGGTTCTACAAATAATATCCTGTGGGTGTGATGACACACAAATGGTAATGGCAGCCCGAAACGTGTAATACTCATCCTCCAGCTGAACAGACCACAAATGCTTGCCTTATCAAACACTTCACACTACCATGACTAAAGCAAGTATGAATAACTAGGAAGGGCTTGAAGAAAAGCAAATCATTTGCAAAAGCCCTACAGAGCAATGACAAAACAAAGCACACATACCTACAAATACCTTAACTGTGGGTAAAACCACTGAGCCATCTCTAGCCCCAGCATGTTTTGCATTCTCTGGCAATAACATGAATTCCAGACAAGACTGACTTTCTGGATTCTACAGAGATGTCAAGAGCTGAACATGGAACGTGAAGTATGTGCTCTGGCAAGACTAGAGCTCTCCTTAGGGTAGCATTCTCTAACCTTAATGTTCTCTCGATGGACAGACAACTTACTAGATGTGTTGTCGAAGGCTTTCATGGCCGGGATCACAGGGTTGCTGTATGTTTTCCGGGCTGCATGGCCATGTTCCAGAAGTTCCAGAAGTTCTCCTGACGTTTCACCCACATTTATGCCAGGCATCCTCATAACCTCTGAGGATACCTCATAACCTCTGAGGATGCCTGCCATAGATGTGGGTGAAACGTCAGGAGAGAATACTTCTGGAACATGGCCATGCAGTCTGGAAAACATACATCAACCCTAGCTTACTAGATGTCAACTAAATGAAGATTCCAGCTGTTATAAGCCACAACTTTGAGGAAAGCTGTCTCAGCCCATCCATTTAACAGACAGGCTAAGAATCTGAACTCTCTAAATACAGTATTCAAGAGATCCAGTAATGAGCATAGAATCACAGAACTATAGAGTTTGAAGAGACCTCACAGACCATCACATCCAAATGCCAGCTAGCACGAAGCAGCTGAGAGCCCTCTGGAGCACTCTCAGCCACCATGTGTCTCACCCTCCTCCCAGCATAAGGTCAAGAGGACAGCCTGAGGGTCAGGGGAGAAGGATGGTAAGTGGATCAGGGCAGTCGCCGCATGTCCCAACTTCCTCCCAGCATAAGGATTGGACGAGCAGCCCCAGTCCTGCCCTGCTCCCTGCTGGCCCTGTCCTTTCCTGGCCCCACCCTCCCAGCCAGGCCCACAATGTGGCCCCAAGGTTAATAAGTTTGCCCATGCCTGCATTAACCCATGGCTAACAAACAGAGCCAAATTAGAGGAGTGTTGAGTGTTTAGAATGAAGAAGAAATGCTTCCTATTTTGGCATCTTAGCCAGAGCCTTCCAGAGCCAGGAAACTGCTGTCTAGTATTTCTTCCATGTTTTTTTTTAATCACATCTACCAGAGCTAATATGCAAAATATTTTCCTAAAACAATTGATGAAACTGGTTTTATGTAATGTGTAGATAATGGTACAAAGCAGAAATCTTCCTCCTGAGCAAATGAGCTGGAGAACTCTCAAGGCTACACTATCCCTTACTCATCCAGAGCCATCTGGAAGTTTTGTTCACCCCGAGGGAACATCCTTCAAGATTTTCTGCACACTGTGCCCTGCAACTAAAGCACAAATCCGCAGCCTGTGCTTGGAGTCTCCCCAAAGAGCTATGGTTTTGGGTGCTTGAAAACATTCTGTACGAGTGGCCCAGGTTTCTGGCTACTCACTCCTTTCCTCACCATTTAGAAATGAGTGTCCTGCCTAATTCCATTGTCCCACCAACTAGGAAAAATGCATAAAAGGATACTGTCTTCTCTGCTTTTGTCCTGTGTGCTTTCCATTCCAGGCAAGGCAGCAGCCACACGTCGGAAAAGCTAGAAAGGGTTGGGGCAGGGGAAGACAAAGAAAACAGAATTAGCAAATTAGAGATGCTGTGATTAGTAGGAAAAAAGAAAAGAAAGCTGCATTAGAAGTTCTTGTATATAAGGACAGGTCTTCCTGCCCTATTCATGGTGCAACAGCATCATTGTTATCATATTCTTATTTCCAGGTTGCAGGACTCATTTGCAACCAAACAAAAAGAGGGCCAAGTCCATGAAAGGTAAACCTCATAATAGAAAAAGTAAGACTGTACCTTGGTCTTCCTCTTCCTACATTCACTACCTCTCAGAGCATCTACTCCTGATGTAATGTTTTTATACAACCGAATCATCATTAGCCAGCTCTCTCCACCTGATGGCTCCCTTTTGCTGTATTTCCCACTATTTAAAAGTCACAGATGAAAACAACATCATTTTCTCAAAAGTAAGCATCACTTGACAGAAACCAAGTGGATTGCTCTATCTAAATCCAACTGCTGACAAGGGGTGCTTTAAAACAGTAATTGCTTCTTCACACTTAAGCTGGGGAACAAAATTATGCTCGGGGAGAGATTCCCCACCAAAACTGCTATGCTAAAAAGGAAGAATTTGGCAAGCAAGTCCAGTCAAAGTGGATTTACCAGTCCGAACATGCAGGGACAAATCCAATTAGGGAAACATTATGAGAAGCCAGAAAGCTGCACGGGGGAATTAAAAAGCTCCACACTCCCTCCTCTTCTGTTCAGTGTGCATTTCATTTTGCTTTTCTGGAGCAGGGATTTTCACACAGCATGAGGGCACACCAGTGTGGCAAGATAATAGTGTGATTTCACCCACTTACCGTGCATGTTTTTGTACAAAAATTCAAGAGACAGGCCTGTAGCAACACAGTCAACTACTGATCGGGGAAAAAGCAACCTCAAGAATATTGCTTGGAAATATATCTTGGAAACAGATTCTGCACCAAGGGAGAATATGCCATTCCAGCTCTGCCCAGCATGCCTTTTTCTAGCAATTCTACATCTAAAATGATGGCAGATTCAATGATGCAAGTGAAGCCGGGAGAGAGAAAAAGGAGTCGACAAGGGGCAGGGAGTTGACATGGCTCCCATGTCTAAAAATTGTACCAAACTAGTTGGCAAATGGTGCTGAATATTAACTACTGCAACAAGAACATGTATATAAATTGATGGAGACCAGCAGTTGACATAACTTCTGAACAATTGAACTGGGACAGTCTCATCTGCCTTCCAGACAATGTCACTGTCCAGAACAAACAAGGTTGTCAGCCATATTAGATCTGATCTGAACCAACACTGATGAGTTGATAGATGGTATGGAAATGACAGACCATGAACGCGGAGTTTACTACACCATAGAAAAGGGAAACCTAGCATGGTCAGACACACATTCTACACTTTAAGGAAGGTAATTTCAGTAAACTTAAGGAAATGCTGTATGAGATCCAGTAGTCAAGAATACTGAAAGAGAAGGAAGTTCATGATGGAAGGGAGTTTCTCAAAAGTGAAATATTGAAGGTACAATTTCAAACAGTTCCAGTAAGGAGGGAAAATGGTGTGCAAAAAACCAGAATGAAAGTCTAAGAACTTTCAGCTCAGCTAAGATTTATAAAGGAAATCTACATGACACGGAAATGGGGAATTCAAACTAATTGTGTAGGGAGGAACTCAGAAAAAACAAACTACAGCAAGAGCTCAGGCTTGCTAGAACGTTTAACAACAATTAAAAGGGTTTTTTATTGTTATGTCCATAGCAAGAAGGAAATAGTAAGGCTACTGCATGGAGAAGATGGGAAGATGGAGAAAGGCTAGCAGAAAACAGAGGAAAGATCTAACTACTCAACACCTTTTTGGCCTCTGTCTTCTCTTAATGGGAAAACAGTGCTCAACTTGCAAAAATTGAAAAGATGGTGCAGTTGGAGAAACACAGAACAGAAAAGGTAAAAAGGCAGTACAGGAATATCTGGAATAATCGAAACAAATTCAAGTCTCCAGGAGCTGATTAACTATATCCAAAAGTATTAAAAGAACTGGCAGAAGTCATTTCAGAACCACTGTCAATATTTGGGAATTCCTGGAGAACAAGAGTGGTCTCAGCAGAATAGAGGAAGGCAAATGTTGTTCCCATCTTCAAAAAGGGAGAAAAGTTATTTAGACACTGTCAGAACATGCTGGGACTCTCCTTTGCTGGAAGTCTTTAAACTGAGGGTAGATGCTCTTAGTGTGCTTTCCAATCCTATGATTCTAGTCTGTGAAAGAGTGTCACTGTTATTGCAGATCAAAGTAAAGACAATATCAGAGCTTGCACTGCAACCCAACCCTGAGATCCTCAGTACATCCTGGGAAACAAAAATTAACAAGTAAAAAATCCAATGTAGCCATGGCTCTATTTTTGAACACAGAAACTAGGACAGTACCTGCAGCGTCCCATCTCCTATGCCAAAATCTTCTGATCAACAGCACAAAGCTTTCTAAAGGTTACTCTGAGAAATACTTCACTTATGTTCACACATGTTTGTAGAGAAGCACACTCCCACCTCCACCCTAAAGCAGATCCGATTAATTGTAGACCTTGAAGATATCTTAAGAGTCCTTTGTGTTGCTTTGTAGACTGAAATGATTCGTGAACAAATTTAGCTGAGACAGGCCCTGGCCTAGCAACAGCTCCATTCCAAGATAAGCAAGCAAGCAAGCGATATTATCATCTGTTTCCCATCCGTGTCCCCCCATGGATTGAGACAGGGAACAACAGTATATTAAAATGCAACTTATACTATCAGTTAAACTATATAATATAGTTAAAACATCAGTTAAAAATATACACTAAATATATGTTAAAACCACCAGTACATAATTTAAAAATCATCTGGAAGAGACCAGTCTTTATTGCTGTTTTAAATCCAGACAGTGTACTATTTAGATATCAAATCTCTCCCGACAGGTCATTCCACAATCTAAGGGCAGGTGAAGAAAAAGTCATCTGGTTTAACTTCACTTACGTCCACTCAGAAGGCCTTTTCCCCTTTCGTTTTGGATACTTATTTTGAATATTCCAATGCAGTAAACACAACTGGTCACAGCTTCCTACAACCGGTCACATCTTACCTCCCTTTCAAACATCATGACAGAAGCAAACTGTGCTGTGGGATGTGCCAATGGACACTTTACAGCACCAAGAATGCAAACTACCCAGACAACTGGTATCTGGTGGAGAATAGACCCAAATTATTGGCAGCAGAAGGCAAGGAGTCCCTTACAAACAATGTTGTCTTGTCATCAAGCGATAAATCCCCCAAATGCCCAAACACATCCAGGGAGGTGAAGGGTATTTCTCCATGCTTTTCGCATGCTCTATCTATTCATTCTAGGACGCTGAAACTTTGGAGAAGGGGGGTCATATCCTGTTTGATAAAAAGTCTCATCTTGCCCCCAAGAAGCCTGAAGATGGCCAAAAAACATAGCAATATTTGTCCCCACAGAGGGGTTGGCAGAGATGTTTTTGGTGCAGTAACTCTTCAAAACCTCCTGGAAGACCCTTGCCTTGAAGTATATATAGGAAGATGAAACCAAATATTCTGCGAAAGAATCAAAACCGGCCCCAAATGTTGCAGAGTGATTGTCGTCTTCCTAGGCTTGAAACATTACCTTACACTTTCACTACAAGAAAAGCCTCCCAGATCACTTACCTGCTTTACGTTGTATCCCGCCTTTGCACTAGTTTCAATAAACATTACATTCAGCTCTTTGGCTTTCCTCTCCCCTTCCTCAATAGATACTTGCCTGGAGAAAAATAAAAGGAAAGAAAGGCATGGTTTAAGATAGCACTGCAGGAAATTATGGCTTTTCTGTATTCCTACACGCAGGAAACCGTTTCGGAACATCTACCACCTGTCACATTCCAGGCAATTCAAGACAGATGCCTCCCATTAAGAAAAACAAGACAGATCTGTGTTTATCACACTGACAATGTAGATGGCATTTTATAACAAGGGAGACAGGACCCTGGCCTCAAGAATTTAGGATGCACCTCTTCTCCAGATTTTATCTGGAGAAGAGGTGCTGGATTAGGGCTTTGGTTATAACAAGTTAACACTCAGGCTCTTCCACACCGCTGAATAAAATCCCACATTATCGATTTTAAACTGGGATAACCCATTTGAAAGCAGATATTGTGGGATTTTCTGCCTTGATGTTCTGGGTTATATGGCTGTGTGGAAGGGCCCTCTGTAGCTCCTCTGTGAGAGAAGCAAACAAGGAAAGACATTTTAATTAATTTATTATTTATTTTCCATTTTTATATCGCGCCTTTCTCTACCCCGAGAGGGACTCAAGGCGGCTTATAAACGGCAGTTATACAGTGCCTTAGGCATAAAACACAGACATGAAATAGAATTATAAAAATTGGAACAGACATAAAACATAATTCAAATACATTCCGCTATGAGACACATCATCCAAAGGCAAGGTCTAAAGAGGAAAAACTTTTGGGGAGAGAGAACTTTGGTGGAATAAGGTATAAAAGGCCGGGACATAATGAGAGCAAAGGCACAGACAGGATGGGGACAAGGCTGTAAAACAAACACAGTTGAACGAGGAAGCCTTACCCTTGCTACTGATAGCACATATAATTTTAATGGAAAACTTCCTATCTCTTTATAACAGGAAATTTTGGTCTTTTCAAATGCATACATGCAGTTGCTTATCTTTATTGAGCAACTTGGAGGAAAAAATGTATACATAAATGGCATAAAAACACGTGTCTTTCCATTCATAACACACTGGACATATCTCTTATGTATCTGTGCATATAGTTCAACAAAAATGTAGGTTACACAGGGGCAATAAATGTCCATCGCAATAGGCTGGAAGAACAAGTAACTTAACAGTAAAGTATCTGCTCAAATTTGGGACTAAGCCCAAACTGAGATGAAGTATCAAACTGAGATGATCGGGACTAAAATAAGAAAAGGCAGTTATAAAGTAAGAACCTTTGCAGATGACTTAATATGTATTACAGAAGACCCTATTGAAAACATAAAGAAATGGATTAATAAAATAGAAGAATTTGGGTGTTTATCTGGTTTTAAAATCAACAGAAACAAAAAACGATATTGACTAAAATAAGACAAGAAGACCTAGCAACATTAACAGATCTTCAAATAGTAAACAAAATGAAATATTTAGGACTAGCAAACACAGCAAAGAATTCCCAACTCTTGAAGAATAATTACAAATCAAAATGGAAGGAAATAAAAAAGAGCCTGAGAATTGGAAATATCTAAATTCACCACTAATGGGTAGAATGGCTGCAATTAAAATGAATATTCTTCCAAAAATGTTATATTTATCCCAAACATTTCCAATAATTAAGAATATACAGATTTTTAAAGATTTGAACAAAGATTTATCGAAATTCGTTTGGCAGGGCAAGAAGTCAAGAATTAAATTCATCAATTTAGTACATGACAAAAAAATCAGGTCTTGCCCTGCAGGATTTAAGGTTATATTATGAGGCGTGTGGATTAACTTGGATTAGGGATTGGACTACTCTTGAGAAACCAAAAACTCTGACATTAGGAGGCTTCGACTTAAGAACAGGCTGGCACTCTTACGTCTGGTATGGAAAAAGAAAAGTAGAGAAAAACGTTGGGAAACATTTTATAAGATTAGTATTTATCAAAATTTGAGAAAAGCACAGAAACAGATTCTATCTTAAAACTCTGTTATGGATATCGCCCTTGGAGGCTGGTGAGAGAAGAGAATTAGGCTGGGAAAATTGGCCTGCATATAACAAAATACTTAAAAAAGAGAAAGGAAGATACAAATTAAGATCTCAGGAAGAAATTAACCAAAGATACAAAAAGTTTCCTGATTTCAACATAGACAGCTAAAAGAATATCATAGCAAGGACAAAATTACATGATTTGCAGAAAAAGACTCATTTTGGGATAAAATAAATGATATTGGATAAGAAAGTTATTACAAAAATTTATTTAAAAATGTTGGAATTGGGCACAGAAACAGAGTAGGTTAAAGAACGCATGGTAAAATGGATGGCAAATATAGGCCGCACGCTAAAATTTGAAGAATGGGAAAACAATTGGAATCATAAGATAAAATATCCCCATGCATGCAACTTAAAAGAAAACTGGTACAAATGATGTACCAGTGGTACATAATTCCTCAAAAACTTGCAAATGTTATAAAAATCTACAAAATAAATTCTGAAAGTGCAAGTCCCAAACAGGTATGTTCTTCCGCATGTGGTGGACTTGTGGAGTTGTGCGAGAAAATATTGGAGAAAAATACAGGAGAGAATTCAGAAAATGTTGGACGTAAAAGGACAAATGAAACTGGAACTAGAGAAAGAGGAGAACAAAGAGATGCTCTTCAACTATTTAGTAACAACAGCAAGAATAATCTACGCGAGAAATTGGAAAGTAAAAGAAATACCTTCGATAGAACAATGGCTAATTAAAATAATTGAGATTATGAACATGGACAGATGAACTTGACTGATAATAAAACATCAAGTAAATGGATTGGCAAATGGACTGGCAGCCCATTAAAAGATCATCTGAAGCGAGACAAGATGAAGACAAGGATTTAGATAAAGTAAAGAGAAAAGAGAAATAAATTGACTCCTTTAACAGTTTAATGGAAAGGGGAAGAAGGAAACAAGAAATTTAAACAAAAAGGACAAAGAAGTTTACCACCATGAAGTAGATTGGAAGTCAAAATACCCTTTAGCCTTTTATCTCCTCCCCCCTTTTTTGTGGGATTGTTTCATTTTGTTTTATTTTCTTTCTTGTTTTGTCTCATCTTTTCCCCCTTTTTTTCAACTTCAACCCCCCCCCCCCAATTTTACCATATTGTATATAATTATTTGTGTTAATAAAAAATATTGGGGGAAAAGATGAAGTATTCTTCAGTGCAAAGTACAACCCAAAACGTATCCTCAATGGAAGGCCACAGTATACTTTCAAACTTTCTGAATTGTGACACGGAATAAGAAACTGAAACGAATAACCATATCTATCCCTTCTAAGGTAAGATGCCCTCTACATTTAAAATTGACATTTCAAGAGAACTTAAGTATAGTGCTGTTCAAGATCAAGAATATGAAATAAGAAAGTTGTTTTTGGACTCTGTCTCCCAAAATTTCCAAGATAACATGGTTACATTAGGGAACTCCGGGTATTATGGTCTAAGGTCCAAATCCAATTGTCAGCTGCAGATAACGAAACCATGAAAACAATAAGTGCTGATTTAGTATTCAAGTACTAATTCAATGCACTGGCTTTACTTGAAAGTGGATTTAAGCTTATTCAGAAGTAGTTATTCCCAGGCTTTGGCACATGAGGAATAGCAAGATAAGCCAAAATTGCCGTATTTCATCACATAATAGTCGCACCCCCATTTTTGGAGTGTCAAAATTGGTATTTTTGTTTTCTTGCATAATAGTCATAATATTCCCATTTGAGGCTGATTTTCCCTTGCTTCCTTCTTTTTCTGAAGGCAAAACAGTTTTAAAACTACAAAATTGAGGTCTCTGAAGCTCCACTCCCTCTCCTCCTCCCACTTTCCTCATTCCTCAGAGGCCTTAAGGCAGTTTTTAAAACCTGAAATGGAAGTCTCTGGAACTCAAGATCTTCCCTCTTTCCTCTTTTTCTCCAACGATCTCAATTCCAGGTTTTTTAAAATTGCCCTAAGGCCTTCGAGGAAGGAGGGCGGACAGAAGAGTGGAGCCTCAGAGACCTCCATTTTATATTTAACTGCCTTGCCTTCTGAGAAAGAAGAAAGAAAGGAAATACCAGCCCCAAACTGAGCTGCTTGTTTCAGAGGGTGGAATACCCTATACGATATACAGTATTCAAGAACTATATACATAGAATATTTTCAGAAAAAGGATGTTTCTTTCTTCGATTTATATCTGTGCGAGAACAATAGATTCACAGACCTCTAGGTCCATTAAAGCCATGCAGCCAAAGAAAGGTATTTTCATAATTTTTTTCTAGAAACATTGTTGGGTTATCTAAGCAATCATGCATGCATTTTCAATGTGGGATGGTTTATGTAGTAGTTATGTCTGTTGCTTAGTAACCTGACAAGCTGCATTCCAGAGTTGATGACACCATTTAGAGGGTTTTGCATATGAAATGGGAAATGGGTGTATCCTTTCTGGGGACACACAGGAAGTGATGTACAGATGCCTCTTCCTGTCTCTTCCTCTTCGCTCCTGACCATGCCATGCTGATGTTCCTGTATGTTAAGAGATATGTAGTTTCTTGAACTGTTTTTCTTTGGAACTAAGATGTTTTTTGCCTGTATGACCATCATCATACAAGATTGTGAGTAAACATATTTTTGCTATTTTATTTGATGTCTCTGATGCTTATTTTATGCGCATGACTTTTTAAAGGGAAAGGGAGGCTGGATATTTTGTCTTACTGTTTAATTTCTTTTTACCTCTGCTCACATAAACCCCTAGTCTTCTGCGTTTTTACTGCTCTGCATGAATGTTTAACCATATTGGAATCATAATCTTAACAGGTTATGAAAATATATTCCTATTAAACATAACATTGCACCTTACAAACTGATTCACTGAGTACTCTCCTACTGGAAATTTTTATATATATATACAGTGTTCCCTCACTTATCGCGGGGGTTGGACTCCTGGACCACCCACAATAAGTGAAAATCCGTGAAGTAGGGACGCTATATATTTATACATTATTTGAGTAGTTATACACTATTTTAAGTCTTTATCAAACAATCGTGTGTTGATAAATCGCCTCCTTCTCCCATTGCCGCTTGGGCTCCTTCTCTCCCTTCGGCTTCTCTTTTCTCCCTTCCTTAGGCTGTAAATTGTAATTTTTTATAATTTACAATATTATTTTAGAGTGTATTGACTGTTTTAACTGTTTTAACATTTTAGTACATTGTATTATTGTGTAACAGCATTAATTGCCACTTGTAAGGTACCCTGAGTCCCATTGGGTGAGAAGGGTGGGGTATAAGTGATTGAAATAAATAATAAATATTGAAAAACCGCAAAACAGAGAATCGGCAAAAAGAGAACCGTGAAGTATTGAGGGAACACTGATATATATACACACACACACACACACACACACACACACACACCAGAATAATCTGAATTTTTCATTTTCAACAAAATGAGATCTTAGCTTTTCAGAGTTCTGACTACAGCTCATCTGTCATATTTTCAACCCCTCCAATATTTCTTCACATGCCAGAAATAGGATTCTCACATACAAAAACTCTTCCCCCCACCCCCGATAATGACAAGGAATGGATTGTCTCACCTCTTATCTGCTAGGTCTGTTTTGTTTCCTACTAGCATGATGATGACATCACTACCTCTTTCCGTTCTGACATCATCGATCCATTTTGTGGTTTGCTGGAACGAGTTTACATCTGGGAAGGAGAAGAAAAACAAGGCGGCAAAGGGTCACTTTGCAGCGCTCCGATCTTTAACCAGTGTCAAAGTGTTAATGTCTGTTTGATGAGCCAGGTCCTCAATATCAGTCATCGATGTCAGAGGTTTATCAAGATCTGGGTGTCTCAAAGACTCTGATAAACCTGTCCGTGCATCCAATGAAGGAAAAGGGGTATGAGCTGATGGAACATGCTGTTTTTCCTAACTCAAAGAAAACAGCTATTATGAAGCGGTGTTTTTCTTTAAATGCTGAACAAGGGTGTCACATAACAGAATTCCTCAAACTGCACTAGAAAAATACACCTTCAAAAGAGGCGTTTTATCTGCTTGTAGCATATGGCCTGGGATCCTTAAGGGAAAAAGAGGGGAAGAATTAAAACTGTTAGGGGTTCACTGCACCTAAATTATCTGGAGGAGTTGAGCAAAAAAGAGAGTGGGGAGCAAAATCAAGAAAAGTAGCATTTGACTCACTGTTGAGATGAATAAAACAGAAGAGGGGGCTGAGTATTCAATATGCACAGAGCATAAAATGAGGCTGGCATTGGCATGGAAGATTGCCTCCCCTTAGGGAGACTGAGCATAATTCCCAAAGTACTGCTATCTATTTTGCTGCTTGTAATGCTTATTTAAACACAGTCCGGGGTATTTTTTTTTCTTCTTTGGAAAAAAATGCAATTGATAATATTAAATATTTTGCTAGCTTGCTATTGTTTTCAATTGCTCCCCTCTGGAGCAACTGAGCTATAGAATTTATATAAACTGAAACTACCATGTGAACAAGGCAGCTCTTTTTCTATTGACAAAAGGCTTTATATGTAACAGCTCTACTCCTCCACCATCCTCAAAATTGTATAGGTTTGTAAAAAAATTTTGTAGGAGCTCCAAGAAAGCAAGGATGAATAAAAAACACATCCAAAGTACCTGGACAGAATATTTGTGGTTAAGGAAGATGGCATCACTTAGGATGTAGGAACAAGGCCAACTTTCATCAACTCTCTTCAAGGATAGTTTAGTACTTGTTTACCAAGAACTAAACTGAATTCCAATCTAAGAAGCAATTGGAATGCAAGATGCGAAGATGCTGGAAAGAGAAGACTCTCAGCAGGTGCAAAGCCTCGGCACAATATTTCTTAATGAAGGATCAGAGCAAGGCAGCAGCACAAGTGGAACCATTCTGTGTTGCACAAGATAAACTCAACCCACTCATAGCTGGGGACATGAAAAGCATGGTGTGATGTAATGACTTTGGCTGCAGATATGGCTTATAAACTGGCTTCTTTCAGAAATGAGCAGCTACAGTATATTTGGGGGTAGTTTCTGTCCTGAGACCTTCCAAGAGAACAGAAATGTGTAAAAATAAAAAAATAAAAAGCCAGGAAACAAGACAAGAAAACAGTAGTGGCCTAAAGCTCACTTCTCTAGTTGGAAAACTATTAAGCTGTGAAACCTATTTACAGGTAATAACTAAAGAGCCTGGAGGGATCAAGGGCTTCAAAAACTGTATTGGTTTTTGACCATTGTTCCACTTAGCCCAGCATGGCTTAGTGGAACCTATTATCTGAAATTGCTTGCACCCATAAAATAGAAGTAGAAAAAACTCCCTGGGCAACTATTTGCTCTTTATTTTGGCAAAAGAAGTCCTCACCCTCCCAAACAATGTAACATTTATTTTGAAAAATACATGACAGATTAATCCCAAGAAAAACTACTTCAACAGCCAAAAGGAATTTGATTATATTTAAAATGATTCAACAGTGAGTGGAACAAACAAGTTTTGACAGCTGGCTTAAAATTAAGCAAAGATGGAGCCCAATCTACTATTCTTAAAAAAGAGATTTGACAAAATCAATGCCGCTGCAGAAAAGGACCCATTCACAGAAAAAGGTCTAACATTGTAGTGTATCTTTGAGATGAAACACATAAAAGAAAGGCCTCTGAGACCAGTCCGGAACACTAGGCATACAAGAATTGGGAGTCTTTGTGATATATTGGTACTAAATAATTTAGAAGCCTTTTTCTTAGCAACTCGAACTGCTCCTGGAAACAAAATAGAAGCCTGGACAGATCACACTGACTGACAGAAGACAATCAGAGCATATACCAGACTGAAATGTGGCTGCCATATTTTGCACTTCTTACGGTTTTCTAAACTCTCTTTATTGGCAGTCCCACATAATGTGTTTGGCAATAACCCAAGCAAGAAGAAGAGATCAACATATGGGTCAGTGGGGCAAGATCTGCCCTGTCTGGGAAGGGATGGAATCATCACACCAGATAAAGCTGGCACCTCAGACACAAATCCCCTCTGGATCGCCATCAGCAATGCCAATTTCAAAAGCAGCCATCATCTGTGCAAACCTACTTGGAAGAGGGTTTTTTTTAAAGTGTTTTGCTTTTGAAAAATGTACATACCTTTATTAAATTAAAAAATATAAGAGCAAAATGTTAGAAGTGACGAAGCATCAACACTTGCATATAGAAGAATGAGGGACAGAGGGAACTCTGTGGAGTAGGCTGTCTTGCTTTCACCTCTGCTTCTCAGATCTATGCAACTCAAGGTGTTTTTGTTTCCTGGCTGCAAGGAGAGTTTACTTCCACTAACTTTTCAAAAGCCTTTATTGCATTTTCCCCCTTTGTTTGAGAAGGGAGTACCATGAGGCTTCTCTGGTTCCCAACCTGGGGTCCCCAGATGTTTTTGGCTTACAACTCCGAGAAATCCCAGCCAGTTTACCAGCTGTTAAGATTTCTGGGAGTTGAATGCCAAAAACATCTGGGGACCCCAGGTTGAGAACCACTGCCTTACACCACGAAATGTTAGAGAGTGTTAGAGAGTCTTCTACCAAAGTTAGGGAACTTTTTTTGGTCTGTCTAATCCAGAGGTCCTCAAACTTTTTAAGTGGAGGGCCGGTTCACGTTCCCTCAGACTGTTGGGGGGCCGGACTATGACGAAATAGTCCAAAATTAGGATTGTTGTTGTTGTTGTATGCCTTCAAGTTGTTTCAGACTTAGGTCAAGTTTAGGACAGGAGCCAGGTAAATAACCTTGGAGGGCTGCATCTGGCCCACGGTCCTTTGTTTGGAGATCCCTGGTCCAATCTTTTATCTAAGATGGATTATCTGCAACAATTAAAGTATATTTTTACCTTTTGAAAAACCTCATCAGCACCATCCTCAGTATTTTCTCTCCTGTTTCCTATCATAAATTCATATATACCACTAGCTATGCTGCACTCTCCTCTACCAAAGATTGAAATATTCCTACACAGAAGTGATTGTGTGGGGAGTTATTTTGGGGGTATGTGAGATGAGTAAGTTGTCATCCTTGGAGCTAATACTCGGCTATTAGAAGGAGTGGAGAAGCAAACAGCTGATGACTTCATTGGATAAGCTTGACTTGTTTCAGAAGAAGCCAAACATGTGACAGTGACACCCACAGAACAGCAAATGAGCTAAGATGAAGATGGGGCCAGATGCTTTTCAGTGATTCTCGGCACGCATGGGGAAAGGGGAGAGGACATGTTGAAAAAGGGATAGAAAAGGGTCAGAGGTTTTGCTTCAAGAGTGGGAATCCTGGTATATCTTTAGGCAAAAGCTCGATGATATGCTCAAGAGGCCACAATGCTTAAAATGTAGGGAATCAGAGATGTCAGGAATCAAACCAAGAAAATGCCAGCTTTCATCTTGGGAGGCCTTCATTCAATGTGCAATTTGGAGTAGGGCTTCCTGCATGTGCTGGAAGATATATTTAAATAAATGGCTTTGACATTGCAAACAGAAATTGAATAAACAAGTGTAAGTTCAGACTAGTTGTAAAGGTTCAGTCCCGGCCAACCCGGCTCAAAGCCCGACCCTATCCATAAGACATCCGAAACACAGTAGAAAGTCTCCCGCTTGAAGCTCCAGGCTAGAAGGAATTTTTCATGCCACAATGAGGAACAAGCAGATGATTGTGATATGGCATGCATGGCTAATGCTTGAGGATGAAAGAAGAGAGAGAAAGAGAGAGCACAAGCAGAAAAGAAACCACCAGAAATCCCCCCACTCACTTGTGATATCATAAACAACAACTGCAACAGTGGAGTCACGAATGTAGCTAGGAATCAAGCTCCTGAATCGCTCTTGACCTGCTGTGTCCCACAATTGCAACCGTACCTAACGGAAATCGGTCAAAAACAAGCAAGAAAAAACAAAACACAAAGAGTCAAAGCCAGAGCAAATATACCTACTTGTGATATCGTAAACTACTACAGCAGCAGCAGAGTCACGGATGTAACTGGGAATGAGGCTACGGAAACGTTCCTGACCCGCAGTATCCCAGAGCTGCAACCTGATCTGTGGGATGGGAGAAAATTAAAGAAAAAGCCAAACTGCCACTAAAAATGAATAAAGTTTGATTGCTTTTTATCAAACAAAAAAGCAAAGTAAAAGATATCTATATATATAGAAAATTCATGCAGGATGGGACTTGCTTTGAGGCTGTGAGCAGAAGCAGATTGCTAGGTGAAGTGGCCCTTTTCGTTATCTGGATGGCTGTATACATTTGCCAATCCCAAATATACTAAAAGTCCCAGATCCCATTTGATCTTGGGAGCTAAGAAGAGTCAGGCATGGTTAGTACTTGGATGGGAGGCCACAAATGAACATCAGGTGATGTAGGTTCTATGTCAAAGAACTGGGAAAAACTGCTCTGAGTATTCCTTGCTTTGGGAAACCCTAAACAACTCATGGGGTCACTGTAAGTCAATTTGAAGGTATGCACATGCACACATACACTTGCCAGGCAGCAGGAAAGGCCAACTTGGACGTTTTACTTTGCAAGCATTATTTGATATATCCTATGGCAGGTAGCTGGGGAAATTGAATGGAGACTCCCTGTGGGGCTAGGGGTATAATGAGTGGAAGGTCCGATCAGCTTTATGAGAAAATAGTTACTAAAACCAGCAATCCTGTGATCAGCACACTTTATCAGCAGAGCCAGTTGCTAGACAACAGCCAGTGCAAAATATAAATTCCAATTAAAGTAGCATGGAAAAAACACAAATGACGTAACTAGCATTCATGAGAATGGAAACATTCACTTCTGTGATTAATGCATACCTAGTACAGGACCTGGAATGGTTAAAAGCTAAACCCACTGGGAGAAAGCCTTCAACAGTACATAGAATCCATGTTGCCAGATGTTGATCCTACTGCTTTAAGTAAATATTCTGTTTAGACCAGTGGTTCTCAACCTAGGGTCCCCAGATGTTTTTGGCCTTCAACTACCAGAAATCCCAGCCAGTTTACCTGGTGACCCCAGGTTGAGAACCAATGGTTTACACTTTGTAAACATGATTACTGTGTTGGAAGTGCAGAAGCATCAACAGTTGTATATAGAACAATCAGATACATGGTGCATGCCTGTTTTCACCTCTGTTTCCTAGATCTATGCAGATCAAGGTGCCTACATGGGATAGAGAACACATGTAGCTCACGGTGTCTGCATGAGATAGAGAACACACAATGTTCTCCCTCCTTTCCAAAGGTTTTAGTGCTTCCTTACCCTTCTGTTTTGAGAAGGAAGCATCACGAGGCTTCTCTGGCTCAATTATGCCTTCCTTATATACAAAAAGTTAATACAAAGTCCTTCTATATAAAAGTTAAGTAACTTTTGTCTATCCACTCTTTTATCTGAGAAGTACTACCTGCAACAATAGAAGTAAGTTTTTCTTTTTAAAACCCTGCCACATTTTCTCTCCTTTTCCCTACCATACACTCATATATAGCACTGACTGCTTCGTTCCAACATAACTGCTGATGCATTACATTGTACATCAGCTTGGTGAAGGCAGCTGTCATGTTAAAAGAAGAAGAACAGAAGGATATGGAAGGACAACATTTTGGATTTTAACTCAGGAGACCTACATTAACAGAGAATCAGCCTTGGGCCATACCTCCTTCTGCTTCCCTATTTGGAAAGCAGCATGGTGTGAAAGCACATGATGCAGCAAGCTAATTGAAGTGAAGAAGGTCTGATGTTGTTAGTGCCTGTATCAATCTTCGCCAACTCACAGTCCTCCAGACGTAATGAACTAGAACTACAAATCTCTCCAGCCACCACTTCACCATCCATGATTGCTGGAGGTGATGGAAACTGTACTACAAAACATCTTGAGGGTAATGGACTGGGGGAGGCTAGCCTTGGTGAAAACAGCTTGGGAATCTTTATATCTGACACTGCGGGTTTCGTTAGAGAGAAAAAAATTAACGACAGTAAATAATTAAATTATATCCTTGAGAACCTTGACATTGTTACGAAGACAAATTACAATCACCGCATTATACGTTCTAAAGTTAGAAGCAGGCAAGCTTGGGTTGTTTTAGGAACTTATACTTAGGGGGAAAAAAGGAATTTTAAAGTTTGGTGGGAATCATATTTTATTGTCAGTGTATTATTTTATTCTTCATAAGATTCTCTGATTGTTTTTGGTTTGAGAGCAGCCAGCCAGTGTTGGGCTGGATCCAATTTTTTGTGAAATAATCAATCTTTGAAAATTCTAGTCTTCCTCCGCAGTTCCCAAATTACGTCTCCTCTGTTTTGAGTGGTCTTCCCAAACTTCTGAGGCCACATTTATTTGGGAGCGGGGTGTAGGGTCTAAAAGGATTTTGGATTTCAGAGGAGGAGGAAAAAATGTCAAAGGTCCCCCTTTCTCTTAAGAACTGGATGTCTTCCACAGATGGAGGATGAGCACTGGATCAAAGCCACTGTAAATAAATAAAGAGATACAGGAGCAAAGCATCTGTTTTCTATTACAGTAAACATTGGTTTTGCATCTGTTACTGTGGTATTGAGGCAACTTCAGCTCTGCTGAGCTATGCACAGGTTGACTTAAATGAATGTCTTCAGCAGTGCAAAAACAAACTTCAGTTTCCAGAATAATATTTTGAAACGCTTTAAGAATTCCATCATTGAGAGAACTAGGTTTCCGTCTCTGCATCATGTATGCCTTACAATGGTATATTTTTTATGTTCGCTCCCAAAAAGGCCTTGAACTCAATATTTTAAAGACATCGCAGAAATCCCACGTGGCATCCAATACAGCAACAGTAACTATCCTCCATGATCCAGTGGAAATCTGACTGTAATTGATTCCGTTCGCCTCACCTGGAAATCCAAGCTGCTCTTAAGACTTGGATCGTGCTAAGATGTTTAGAGAATCCATTGCACTCTCTGCATCAGAGTACAGTCTAGTTACTACATAGCTCTTACTCACTGTGCGATCCTCCAAGTACATGGTTTTTGATAAGAAGTCAATGCCAATGGTCGCCTGCAAAACAAAAATGTCACTGGTGAGTAAATAAGTGCATTCAGGACATCTGTGTTCCTAAGTTTATGGAAATCTGATACTCCATATTTATGAAAAAATACAACACAAAAACACCCTCAGATCCTGGTCAGGAAGTACTTAACCTTGCAATATTAAATGACGCATAAAATTCCCTTCTGATTTCAAGGAAATAACCAGTGCTTCCCACCCACAGCAATGTTGATGCTTCCCACAGTAGCTTTCAAAAATACATCCTACTTTAGTAATGGCATCCTCATGAAGCCACCTTCAATCATTTTCAGCCAGTGAGATAATATATAATAATAACAGGTATACCTATGCCACAAATTTAAAGTGCGTTAATACATCAAACTGCCTCTGAGGGACCTGGCTTGGATGTTTCAGCTCTTTGAGGGGTGCAACACAATTCCCAGCAACCTCACATTGCTTTTACTAAAAAAAATCATAGTAAATGATAATTTCTAGCCTTCAACAACACAACTTCTAGACATTTTTGAGAAAAGTAATGATGCTGAGAAAAAGCTATATCCACCATATATATGCAAGGTAGTCTAAATATTATGGCTCTCCAGAATTTAGCTTGCCGGTCCAAGCAACAGAATCTGGACTTTGGAACAAGACATGTGTGCATGCACATATACAAGAGATTTCGATATAAAATAGATTACAAGCATGGAAAAAAAAATCTGAACATAGTGAAAGCACTTACAAATAGACCCCTTTCCATTCCACACTATGAGGAACTTACAGTATGTTGAGATCAACAGCAATCTTGATATTTCTGAACTTCTTATTTAAAAAATCTTTTTAAAAAGTATCTACTCCCTTGGGTGATGCTAATTGACTTCATAAAGCACTCATTAAGCTCAATGGTTCCTGTCTTCACACCTTCCTGCTTAGTTGAATGAAATAACCAGTAGAAACTGCAACTCAGCAGTTTTGTGAAAAAATTACTAGATAGATAGATAACGATGCCAAATGTTACATTAGCAATGCTTTCTTGACAGGACATAAAGATTTTCACCATCAATTCAAGGTGCTCTTACTATAATGCTAAAATTTCCCTTTCACCCTTGGTGTAGTCTTCCTAGGCTCAGCTAAAATTCTTTATCATGTATGATATTTTCTCCGTATATCTGAGTATATTATGGCATTTTGCTATCATAGGAAAGACTGCACTTGTTTGCATGTCTGAACCGGTTGCTCTCCTGAAGCAAGTCTAATTTAGCAAAAGCTAAAATCCTGCACAGCCACTGGCAAATATTTATCTCATGCGATACTGAGCAAATGCCCAACACAAGCGTTCTCATTTTTCTGGTCCTTTTTGACAGTTAGCTATCTTTTTTATCCCTTTCCCCCTGGATATTCTGACTACTGAACTGTTTCTTCTATAGTACCTTCTCCCTGGGAGCCAATGTGGCTTGAATTCTTGGGCTAAGATTCTGGGAGACCAGGGTTCAAATTCCCACTCAGTCATAGAAGCCCATCAGATGAACTTGGAGAAGTCACACTCTCTCCACCTTAGGGGTAGGCAATGGGAACTCCCTCTCGCCAAATCTGGCTAAGAAAACCTTGTGATAAAATCCTGTGTCTTGAAGGCACATTAACAACGTGATAGTTGAAGGTTGTGCCTTCCGTGGTTCTGGCGATGCCCAAAGTGTGAGCAACATGGGGCTCTCCAGATAATGAAGGACTACAACTCCCACCAGCTCCTGCTAACTAGACCACTCCTTCTTAAGCTGTGGGTCCTGATCTCAAATAGGATCCCCTTAGCTTAATATTGGGGTTCCAAAAGATTTGGTAACAATAAAAGGTTTCTGAATGCTACTTGTTTACATGAATCTGTTAGTAACAAAACATGCAGTGTTTACAATGGAATCTGCAGATGACGCTTCAGCTGTACTCCATAACAAAAATTAGTCAGTTTAGCAAGCTTGACAAATGCCTATTTATTATCAGCAAATTTTGAGGTTTTATACCTATTTTATATACCTGTAAGCCTCTTCTTATGATAAACTATATGAAATGCAACTCAGTTTTGAACTGATGCTTAGGTTAGTTTCATAATCACAACATTTTTTTTATTTTTTAGAAGTCAACACCCTCCTCTTTCCTGCCCTCTTTGGGTGATGAGTTATTTTAAAAGCTAAGTTCCAGGATACAGTAAATGTCAAATCTTGCCATGTGAGACCTTTTGGGAAGAGCATTTCCCTATGTGAGAACAAGTTAACATTGCAGAAGATTGCTATCTGCAAAATGAAATGTGAACAGGGCATCCGCCTTTGCTCTTGGCAGCTGCCCTGATAACACATGAAATGCTTTCTGCTGTTTGCTGTTAAGGCATCTTTGACTTACGGCAACCCTACAGATGAAAGACTTCCAAAGAGCCCCAAACATCAACTGCCCTGCTCAGATCTTGCAAACGCTAAGCACCTGTGGCTTCTTTGATCGAGTCAATCCACCTGCAATACAATCTATGTATGGCTGCGAGGTCTGGATACATTTTATTTACTTTATTTTTTACCCCACCTTTCTCCCTGTTGATAGATCCCTAGAGAGTCCTACACCTCTGAGAGAGACACTATCTTTTAAAATCTATCTACACACATACACCAGTAAATATATATACAGTAGAGTCTCGCTTATCCAAGGTTCTGTATTATCCAATGCAGTTTGCCTTTTAGTAGTCGATGTTTTTGAAGTCAAATTTTCAATAAATTGCAAAATTTTGGTGCTAAATTCATAAATACAGTAATTATTACATAACGTTATCGTGTACTGAACTGCTTTTTCTATCCATTTGTTGTAAAGCATGACGTTTTGGTGCTTAATTTGTAAAATCATAACATAATTTGATGTTTAATAGGCTTTTCCTTAATCCCTCCTTATTATCCAACATTTTCACCTGTTTATGTTGAATAAGTGAGACTCTACTGTGTATGTATGTATGTATGTATGTATGTGTGTGTGTGTGTAGATAGATAGATAGATGTGTATGTATATGTGTGTATATATTTTCATATCCATAATTTCTGGTCTGATTACTTTATATCCACGTCACCATCTAGGTTCATGCCAGGTCACTGCTTAGCAAACCCTAACTATATGGTTCACTCTATGATATCACAGATCACCCTGTGAAAGACTCCTTTTGCACTTTTGTTTCTAGGAGCACTGAAGACCTTTGACAAGATGGAATGGCAATATACCTTGAGGTGCCTCAAAAATATATATTGCTCATTGTCATAACAGTGTTCCAACACCTATACAGTGTTCCCTCGCTACTTCGCTGTTCACTTTTCGTGCCCTTTCTTTTGCGGGTTTTCAAAATATTAATGTACACTATTAATATAGTGGAGAGGGGCGGGGTATAAATGCATGTAATAAATAAATAAATAAATATTTATCGCGGTATTTTTTGCTGTTTTGTGGGTTTTTGCGGTGTGCAAAGGGTTTTGGAAGGGGGGAAGGGAGAAATAAAGGGAGAGGGGGGGCAGGTAGGGAAGGGTTGGAAATAAAAAGGGGTTATTTAGCTTCCATTCTTCTTCTCTGCCGGTGTACTGCATATTGTAACTGCTAAAATAAAGTACAGACTGCATTGTAGTAAGTGGTCTGTGGTTTGCTCTCCTCCACACATAGAATAAATACAGTGTCCCTACTTTGCGGATTTTTACTTATTACGGGTGGTCATGGAACGTAACCCCCGCGATAAGTGAGGGAACACTGCCATTTAGAAGCAACAATTCCGATCATCGGATAGACTCTGCACCAATAAAACTGCAGAGAAACATGAAACACTATCACATCTTTTTGCCTTCATGATGGTACTTTTGGCTAACCTAATCCGATCTACTCAAATGGTATCAAGCTTGTAATTTAACAGCTGTTATCATAAAACTATTTTATATGCTGATGACATTTTGATCTTTCTTTAAAACTTCAAAGTTTCCTTTCAAATTCTGAATAAAGCTACATGAAAAGCTGCAGAGACCCAGCTAGACCCTAATTACCAGTATGGGATACAGAAGGCTCCTAGTATCCACTATGATTTGCTTTAGGACCCCCACCATGGATACCCAAATCCATGGATACTCATGTCCGATTACAGACAATGGTGCATTAAAATGGTACCCCTCGTATAAAATTGCAAAACCAAGTCTTGCTCCTTGGATTTTAAAAAAAGCAAGCTGGGAATTGTAGAATCCATGAACCCAGAATCTGTGGCCATAGAAGACTGACTATATATTTGTAATGCTGAATGGCAAATATATTTCTAAAACACTTGTTACCGTTAGGCTTTGTACACTATTCGGGAATTGTAATAATATAAAAACAGATCACTTCATCGAAAGAAAGAAATTGGTACTTTATTGCACCAATAAAATGATGTTATTAACATCAGGCACATCTAAGAAATCAAAACAGCTAGCAGGAGTAAACGAAGAGTTCTTGGGAAATGTCTGCATGGACTACACAGGAAGAGATGGCAGCCCACGACTTCCCTTGCATCAGCTGTTAATGCATGTTTTCCATTACCAGAAGGGCATCTGGCCATGTCTTTGAATCATATCAGTGAATATCTGGAAGTTGTGAAACTAACAGTGTCTTACCTGGTAGGTGTTGTCAAAGCTGTCATACATGAACCTGGTGATCAAGGAGGTCTTGCCCACTAAACAAAACAAAAAAACCACAAACACAATGAGAGAATGTCAAGGCAAGAAACAAGGACATATTGAAATACAACATGTGCAAGCAGTTACAAACACATAACTTGGTTAAAACATCAGTTTAAAGGCCCATATACAATCAATAGATAGTAAAACAACCAGTATATATGTAGAATTCATAATTTAAAAATCTAAATTTAAAAGTTGTAATTTAAAAATATTCTGAATAGGCCAGCTGGAAGAGACTGTTATTTAATGTTGGTTTTTCATCAGACAGTGAATTAGTTGGTTGAGAAAAAAATCCATTGCTTTGGCACACTGAGGCTGCATTCCTAACTTGAGATGGTGCAGCCAGGAACTGCTATTCTGCCAAGTCTCAAGGCTATTTATTTCTCATGTTAGCACTGATTACTTTTGAAAATCCAAACAAACATGCAGTAGGGAGTGACAAGTGAACTGAATTTACCCCGATGGCTTTGGTGACTGTCATTTTATACACAAATAAAGGACCAATCACAAAGACATTTCCATATATTATTATTATTATTATTATTATTATTATTATTATTATTATTATTATTATTATGACACAGCAAACAAGATAGATATGCTGGATTTCGTATCACAAAATCACAAGTTGAACACTTCCCAAGTGTCTAGGACTGTGTGATGTATTTTCGGATGATGCGTGCAGATCCCAGTAGGGTGGCCTTTTGCAGTTGGCAGATCGTAATGTTGTCAATGTCTATTGTTTCCAAATGCTGGCTGAGATTTTTTGGCATGGCACCCAGTGTGCCCATCACCACCGGGACCACCTGCACTGGTTTCTGCCAGAGTCTTTGCAGTTCGATCTTGAGGTCCTGATAGCGGCTGAGTTTTTCCTGTTGTTTTTCGTCAATGCGACTGTCACCTGGGATGGCGACATCAATGATCCAAACCTTGTTCTTTTCCACAACTGTGATGTCTGGTGTGTTGTGTTCCAGAACTTTGTCAGTCTGGATTCGGAAGTCCCACAGTATCTTTGCATGCTCATTTTCCAATACTTTTGCAGGTTTGTGATCCCACCAGTTCTTTTCTGCTGGCAGGTGGTACTTGAGGCATAAGTTCCAATGAATCATTTGGGCCACATAGTTGTGCCTCTGTTTGTAGTCTGTCTGTGCAATTTTCTTACAGCAGCTGAGGATATGATCGATGGTTTCGTCGGTTTCCTTGCACAGTCTGCATTTTGGGTCATCAGCTGATTTTTCGATCTTGGCCTTAATTGCCTTTGTTCTGATGGTTTGCTCCTGGGCTGCAAGGATCAGGTCTTCGGTCTCCTTCTTCAGGGTCCCATTTGTGGGCCAGATGATGATGATGATGATGATTATATTATTATTATTATTATTAGTAGTAGTAGTAGTATTTTATTTATACCTTTGCTTTATCTCTCCACAAGGAGTGGCCTCTCTAGTGGGAAAGGGAAGCAATATAAAAGTGTTTTTTCTGGAAAGACAGCTATTCTTTCACACTGTTTTTCCTAGAGTATATGGACATGTTTTGTTTTGTTTTATTTTTGGTATCTGAGTTCCTATGACATCTACATTATTTTCCACATGAAGGAAACTGCAGTCCTCTTTGTTCTGCAGGCAACAAGGATCCAGAAAAGCACAAGTTGGTGAAATTTCCCCCCTTTTCAGTCTCTAGCCATTTCAGGTACTCTGTAGGCAGCAGCTAGAAAGGAAGCTGCCAAAGGATACAAAGCTGTTTGCATGAAGATTCCCTTTTCCTCCATCCTATTCCTGCGGCTAAGTTTACTGGCTGCTGAAAGGCTTCCCTTTGCTCTTCTCTGCAAATGGAGTCAACAGAGGTTACATAATCAACAAGAGCAATCTGCAGATAGTGTCAGGTAGAGAGTGAAACTGCAAAGGAAAAGGCTGTGCCTCTCCCCATAAGATGAAGCAGTGGAAAAACTGAGAAGCAAGCTACTTGCTGCTTCTTTCTCTGCTGCCATAATTTATTCTCTTCTTTAGAGCATGATCTTTAACAGGCAGCACTCTTCTTTTTCGTTTCTGTACATTAATATGTGTAACATGATGCAGATGCCTAAAGCCCGCAAATGAATGGAATAGTATTAGCCAACTGACTATTACAAATGATTCAACTGAGACTGTCTTCCTTTGGACGTAACCAAGAGAAGGCATGCGCACTGGAGAAAAACAACAACAGTGTCAAAGTCAAAGCCAGCAGAAAAGGGAAAAGATTCCAAGGCAAGTGGCTTGGCTCAATGAAAGAGACCACGGCCCTTGGTTTGCAAGACCAGAGAAGCAGATCTTGCAAACCAAGGGCCATGGCTTCCTCTATTGAGTTGAACCACTTGCCATGATTAATATGAAGGTCTCGTGGAGATCCCTCATTCATAGGATCATAATAAAATTGAATTAACTTGGCAATCCATAACAACAAATCAGCACAACGCCTTTTATTAGCATGTCATACCATCCTGATTTCATGACAGGTGAATTTGCAAGACCTGAGCAAGACTGTTGATAGACAGGGCTCTTGATTTTTTTTATTTATCAAAGTTAACTTGATGGCAAATACTACAGCTGATCCTAATCAGTAGTGACATTACATACTGGACATTCTAGACTATGTTGACACTGATGGATTTCTGATAATGCCATTTTGAAAACTCATTACTGCCCAAGTTCTAAGAAACCACCACTCCATTTCATCAGACACATGAAATGCCAGGATATTTGCATCAACAACAACCATTCTGTGAATGGCCAGAGAGAGAGAATAGGGGCCAAGGCTGGGGTAGTTTGAACCAAATATGGGAGGAAGCTGTTCCTTTCTTTCCCTTAACCATCCACAAATCTGATCACTATCCACATTTATTAGGGAAAGGTGAGATGTTCATTTGCTTTCTCCTTGCGAGAAACCATTTTTCCATTAATTATGCCCTGCCATTCTCTTAAATGAGACCCTAGGCAACTCACACAAAGATTTAGAATATATATATATATATATATATATACACACACACACACACACACACACACACACACACATACATATACATATACATACAGTGATCCCTCCACATTTGCTGTGATTAGGGGCACAGGTTCCCTGTGAATGTGAAGACCCGTGAATAAGTCAACTATTTTTGTAGCTAGCCACTTTAAGAATGTCTAAGTTTGCAATCACTTAGAAAGAAATGTTATGATCACTAAAAGTCATCACGGATTTCTCAAAAACAAGTTATGCCAGAATAAGCTTCTTCTTTTTCAATAAAGTTACAAACTTGGTAGATGCAGGGAATGTTGTGGATGTAATCTATCTTGATTTCAGTAAGGTCTTCGATAAAATCTCCCATGACCTTCTTGCAAGCAAACTAGTCAAATGTGGGCTAGACAATGCTACTCTTAGGTGGATCTGTAATTGGTTAAGCGACTGAACCCAAAGGGTGCTTCTCTCTAACGGTTCCTCTTCTAGTGGAGAGCCATAAAGAGAGTTCGGTCCTGGGCCCAGTTCTGTTCAACATATTTATTAATAACTTGGATGAAGGTTTGGGGGGGGGGGGCATGCTGATCAAGTGAGCAGATGGGATCAAATTGAGGGATATCTAATACTCCAGAGGACAGGATCAGAACTCAAAATGATCTTAACAGATCAGAGATTTCTCCTGAACCTTAGGAAGAACTTCCAGACTGTAAGAAGAGCTGCTGAAAAGTAGAACTCTCTGCCTTGGAGTGTGGTGGAAGCTCCTTCCTTGGAAACTTTACGATTCTATGATTCTAGCCTGCCTCTATGTATACCTACTGCTGAAATTTTAACTACACAATTGCACTGGAGGACCTAGGCCCCTTCCGCACAGCTGAATAAAACCCCACATTTTCTGCTTTGAACTGGGATATATGACAGTGTGGACTCAGATAACCCAGTTCAAAGCAGATATTTTGGGATTTTCTGCCTTAATATTCTGGGTTATATGGCTTTGTGGAAGGGCCACTAGAGAATCCTGGAGAGATATTCTCTCTAGAAACCTCCAGATCCTCCAGCATAGCCAGAGGAAGCTGACCACAGAGTTACACAGAGGACCTAGAAATTACGAGAGTAAACTCTGAAAAATCAAATCAGTAAAAGTCAAAACTGCAAATGTGGAGTGACAACTGTATTTTTAAAATTATAAATATTAAAACACAGTTAAAGAAGTGACTGTATTAAAGCACCAATACTTTAAAGCAACACCACAATATTCACTTTTTTCTGTTCCCAGATCATCAGAAGTGGAGGGAAGCTGAAACCCCACCTTTCACATAATCCCTTCCCTTCTCTGTCGCTCAGTTTATGCCCTCCCTTGAAGTGTTATGGCCCTGAAGACATGATGTTAAAATTAATTATCAGGAAATCTCTGTCTGGAAAAGTTATCCAAAATGTTCTGATCCTCATACTTATTCAACAGTAACATAGATATTCCATCTTTATCAAGGCAGCATGTATGCATCTAATACAGGTCAGGATAAAAGTGATGAACCCTCCATGGAAGCATAACCTTAACCATTATAAGAATATGGCAGAAGAGAGTGCAGCTTAGCCAATGCTATACATGAGCTTATGGTAAGAAGCAGGAGAAAACATTCGCAGGATGCTCTAGTAACGTTTTGAAAAGGTACAAAGGTACTTTTATTGTTGCAGGGAATGCATCTCAGATAGAAGAGTAGAGAGACAAAAGAACGTTGCCTACCTTTGAAAGAAATGTCTCTAATGTTGACCCTCATGCCTGTGTGTAAAGTATCTTGAGAAATGAAAACTACATGATGCTCCCTTACTCAAACAAAGAAAACAAAGCAAACTGAAGACTTTTGAGAAGAAGGAAAACTGACCTCTACAATGCAGGTAGAAAGGAAAAACCCTTTGACTTGCCCGGATCTAGGACAGAGATGAAAAACAAGACAAGAGGCCAGCAGTACTGGTTCCCTAACTGCTCTGTATACAAGTGTTGATGCTTCTTCACTTTCAACAGGCATCAACAAATATCAGATATAATTATTACATTCGATTTTATTCAAATACTATAATTATGACAAAATATAAAACCATGAGCTCTTATCTTCAGTTTTAAGCTGCCTTTCCTTTGAGGCACATCACATCCAGGGTTATGAACTACCATCATGTGAAGTTTGTTTCCACCTACATTTGTGTACTTCTTACTGGACAGTTCTTTCATTATGAGGAGACAAAAGGACCCCTTTCATATTAATCTCGTCTAGCAAGTCTTTGACCTGGGATCTTGTTTTAATTCAGCAGAGACTACTAATAATGTGCCAGACTGAAAGCACAGTCAAGTCTCTTCCCAGAGATTATTAGAATCAATAACAACCCCTTCCCACTGTTTCTGTAATTAAAGAGAAACAGCGCACTCCACTCTTAGCAGGCAAAGATTTGTATATTTTGCAAAAACATCCCCCACAAAGTTTTAATATTCACAGGGCTGGGATTTGGGAATGTAGTGACACATAATACATTCCTCCCTTTCAAAACACTCCACCTTTTGTAATGCAATACCAAACAGCAAGGCAAAGCAGTAACAGGATATGTCCTCCCTAGAACTGTTTCTGTTATACATATTGCCCTCCAGATAGTAGTGTGGCAATGCAGCCCATACTGCATTCATATCTGTAGGAATTGTGTGAAAAGTTTATTTTTAAGGTATCTGGGAGTGTAGCCAGTGGAAAGAATGGAGCCAGTATAACAGGGAGAGGCAACGGCCAGGTGGTCAGAGGACACCCATCACTCCTTGCAGGTCTGCATGATCAACATTGAAAAGAAGCACTTTCCAAAATGACACCAGATCCTATAGGGCATTAGAGGTTACTTTTGCCAAATCAACACTTTAGGGATATCGTTGGCAGGTGCTTGAGGTTCTGGCACTTAATCTGTGATCAGAATTGAAAAGAGTGCTCCAAGGAGGCCTTTCAGACATGTGTAAAGCAGTTTCGTGACAGCGCCACTATGAACTCAATGCTCTTGTTAACACAATATAGAAGAGCAGTCTATCATCCACTCTGAAAAGTGTTTACATCAGGCTTGTGCAACCTGCGGCCCATGGTCCACGTGGTCCAGGATGCCTATGAATGCAGCCCAACACAAAACCATAAAATTACATAAAACATTTCAGTTTTTTAACTAAACTGCACAGTTCATGAGCACGAACTCTGTAAACAACAACAGAATGGAATACAATTGTCTTACATCAACAACTATTGGAGTGTTATCCATTTATATTTTAATTGTGAACAGGTCGGCCAGAAGAAATGAAAATTTGTTAAAATTAATGAAATCGAGGGCAAGAAGACTATTGCAACATAGCAAAAAAAAAAAAAAAAACGAATTGCAAAAAAATATTCAAGTACTGTGTTTCCCCGAAAATAAGACAGTGTCTTATATTAATTTTTGCTCCCAAAGATGCGCTAGGTCTTATTTTCAGGGGATGTCTTATTTTTCCATGAAGAAGAATTCACATTTATTGTTGGACAAGAAATGAACATTTATTATATACTGTAAACCAGCATAACCAGACAATTTATAGTTACTACCATTATTTCCATGTTAACGATCTATATTTAGATTGTTAACATGGATTGTTACATATATTTACCGATCCTGCATGACTGGCGTTCTGTTTGGCAGGCATATTTCCAAACAAAAACTTTGCTAGGTCTTACTTTTGGGGGAGGCCTTATATTTAGCAATTCAGCAAAACCTCTATTAGGTCTTATTTTCAGGGGATGTCTTATTTTCGGAGAAACAGGGTATGTATTCTACACTAAGCATAGCATTGCTGCATGTTCTCTATATCTGTGGCCCAGGCTGGCTATGTGATGAATGAATTGAATGGATTGTACATTTGCAGTCCAGCTGGGCCCTATTAAGGTCTAGCAAGACTGAAGTTGCCATCCTAAAATGGAACCTGAAAACTGCATAATGTGAGAGAAAAGGGAACAACTGAAAAGTTCATGAACTTTGACATGAAAAGTACTAATAAGAAAAGGACAGATGAGAACTGAGAACTTTGGGTGACGACAACCCATGTTTACATAGTCAAAAACAAGGACACTTTCAGAAAGAAATTAAATAACTGCTCTGTTCTGAGACTGATCAGGCTCAGCAGCTCTGAACTGAATGAGAGAGGTTATCTAAACAACTAAATAATGGATAACCAAAATTACTACATAAAGAGACCCTCCCTCTTCCTTAGGGTATGAATGCCGGGTCTGCAGGAGAGTAGCGCCTGTCCATCCACCTCCTTCCTCCCAACAAGTCTGATTAACTGAACTGGACGTTGGATGGTGAGTGTATATGTGGAATGTATGGACTCTGAGTGAATATGATTTCCCCACTTTATTTGTGTAACCAATATAGCTATTATAAAACCAGTATTGGGTCTCTGTGTCTACTTCTTTCTCTGAAAGTGTCTGATATACTCTGAGAATTCTGAATCGACAGAATTGCCCAGAAAGGCTGGCCAAAACGCTTGGGGTAACCTCACTCATGCACCAAACCTTTGACTATGCTTGATACTTCACTCAGGCACACTGAAAGGATTCTCTTTCCTTGAAAACACACCTGAAACTATTGATGACCATTCCTGAAACTTAGATCACACATCTTAGAATGTATTTTGCAAAGAACAATTAATAGTTACTCGCCATCTTCCAAGATGGTTTTATCTGCTATTGTCTCCCTTCTCTTTGGGGAACTTCTTTTTATTCTTAGGAAGAATGTGAAAGGCAGTGCTTTACACATTCCAAAGTACAGGCACATAATGGTCAGCACCACTTAAAAAACAACTTCAATACTGGAATCTTTTCCTCATGTTACATTTTTTAAAAAATTCACCTAATCCGTTTATAATTGTGACTCTGTAGGTGAGGAGTATTTCAGCAATTTAAAACAGATCTAGTCAAATGGCCAATAAGTATATTAACTTATACAAAAGGGTTGGATTGGCTTGCTGTGAGCTGGATTGTGGTTTGGGAAAATACATCTACATAGTAACCCTAGCAGTAGGAGCTCCCAATGGTGTAGCAGGTTAAACCACTGAGCTGTTGAATTTGCTGACCATATCCGGGGAACGGAGTGAGCTCCCGCTATTAGCCCCAGCTTCTGCCAACCTAGCAGTTCAAAAACATGCAAATGTGAAATCAATAGGTACTGCTTCTATGAGAAGATAACAATGCTCCATGCAGTCATGCTGGCCACATGACCTAAGAGGCGTCTACGGATAATGCTATAATGCTATTTGGCTTAGAAATGGAGATGAGCACCAACCCCAGAATTGGATATGACTAGAGTTAATGTCAGGGGAAAACCTTTACCTTTACCTTAATCATAGTAGGTTCCTGTTCAGCAGATAATATCACATAAAGACTTGTATAGATTTCGATCAATTTCTGATGTACTTTCCCAGGCTCAAAGAAAATCTCCTTCTCTGAGGCTCATCTCTTAATCTGATTCCCACTTGTTATTACAATACACATAAAAATAATCCCATCACCTTTATTTCCCCTTGATACTTCTATGCGATGAGAAAGACTTGTTTGTGAATCCAAATCCTCCTACAATGCAGGTAGCAACAGCTTTGGTAGCTGTGAACAAGGTTTTTTTCTTTCCTATCCTTGCTTCAAACTCAATGACTTAATTACCATCTTAAACTGTGCTTATCAAGCAACTATTGCTGCTGTGATAAAATCTCCACATAGGCAGCTTCATAGCAATTACACATTACAAAAGGGAGAGGAAAACCAAGGCAAGGTGTGTTGTCGAAGGCTTTCATGGCCAGGATCACAGGGTTGTTGTATGTTTTCTGGGCTGTATGGCCACGTTCCAGAAGTATTCTCTCCTGACGTTTCACCCACATCTATGGCAGGCAGTTTCTCCATACCTCACAACCTCTGAGGATGCCTGCCATAGATGTGGGCGAAACGTCAGGAGAGAATACTTCTGGAACATGGCCATACAGCCCGGAAAACACACAACAACCTAAGGCACGGTGTAATGGCATCCTCTCTTGAAAGGAAAGTACTGTATTCATTCTCCCTTTTCTTTAAAGTCAAAGAGCTCACACCAGTTAGTTGCTGTTGTTCACTGGCCTCAAGTCAAGTCTACTTCAACTAATGGTGATCCTATGAATGGAAAAGCTCCAAGCCATCCTGTCCCCAATAACCCTGCTCAGGTATTGCTGGCATTTGTCCATCTCTTTTCCTGCTGCTTTCTACCTTACCAAGCATTACTCTCTTTTCTAATGTAGTCATTTTTCCTTCTTGTGATATGTTCAAAATCTCAGTTGAGTCACCTTGGCTTCTAGGAAGTATCCAGGTTTGATTTCCTCTAAGACCCATTAGTTTTTTTAGCAGCCCACAGTATCTGTAAACTCTTTTCCAGCACTACATTTCAAATGAGTTGATTTTCTTTCTATTTCTTCGTTATCCAATTTCACAGCCACATACAGGCCATTCAATGACGTATCTTTATACTTCAGAACTTTGTCTGGCTCCTGGGAGTTGTAGTATCATAATGTCTTTAGCCTTCACTCTAAAGAGTGCTGGGACCTCAACAAACTACAAAATTCAGGATTCTACAGCATTGAGCCATGGCAGTTAAAGTTGTGTCAAATTGCATTAATTTAGCAGCGTAATTGCACCCTGAGCCAAATACTAAGCTAATGAAGATCAAGGTAGTATCCTGAAATATACAGTAAATATACAATAACTCCAAAATTTCATGACAAAAAGGGGTGGAAGAGAGGATTGACCCTCACACTACACATTTGATAAAACCCTTATCAAATGAAATCTCAAAACAGCATGAGTAGGATTATTCCACTATTCAAGCCAATTTTTGAAAGGCAGACAAATAATTGTTCCATTGCTACTCAGTGACCTTCATGGTTGGAAGGGTTTTCTCTATGATCCAAGTCCTGCAATCATTTCTGTGCTATATCACACTGACTCTTTGTACAGTATATACACACTCACAACTCAACCAGTTCAGAGATACAGAACCCAGATTTGGAGAACAAATTTTCTTTTATTTAATTCCACCTTGTTAAAATAAAACCAGTCTATCAATAGTTTCAAATTCTGGAGGATGTATGTTTTTTATCTGCAGACTTAAGATGTGATTCCACTGGACGGAATACCATATTTGAGAACTAGATACTCCACAACCTCATGCTAATAGGTCAGAGAGGGGGGGTTTCCATTCTTCTTTGCCAGCTGAACTGACGATATTGCCAGAACTGCAAGAAGTATTTTTGCTATAATGAGGCACAGGGGGAAAATGACTAAGAGGTTCAGATTCAAGAGACCTATTAGGTTGAAGAGAGAAAAAAAAGTTTCCAGTTTCTCATCTACGGCATATTAGAATCCATTTGCTGCCAGGCAAAGTCAGCTGGAGTTTTATGAATGGTGATGAGCAGAGGTGATGGTACCAGCTTAACTCCTAGGAAGACATGAATGGCATTTTTTCCTCCAGTCCCAAAGAAAATAAGGTGCTTTCCTTCCAAAGGAAGCTAGACTGGCATTTCTGTGGCTGTTGTCACCTGATCCATTTTATCCCTTTCTCTCAATGAAAGTAATAATAGAAATCCCACACTGATACTATTCATATTTTATAAATACGTAAGCATAGTTTTATGTAATGTTCAATGAATGCTGATCCCTTATTGTGCAGTGGTGTTAACTTGAAATATTATGATTTTGGTCCCTACGGCTAAAACTTTATTATCTTTTGGTGTTGGCATTCATTCCTAAGGAAAGCCCACTGGTACCGAAGACACTATGGGCTGAATATTTGTCATTCAAAATGCTTGGGATCACAATCATTTTAGATTTTTTTTTGTATTTTTGGATACCTGTATTTGCCTAAATGTACATAATGAGCTGTCTTGGAGATGGGACCCAAGACTAAAAAATGGAATTAATTTATATTTCATTAATACTTTATTCACAAAGCCTACAGATAATTTCATACAAAGTATTTTAATGACATTTTACATGAAAATAAGTTAGTGTACAATAAGCCATCAGAAAGCAAAGGTATCAATGTCTCAGCTACCCATGTGGACTATTTCAGATTTTACTTCAATCTTTGGAATTCTAGATAAAGGATGCTCAAACTTCCTTCCGAACTGCTACGAATGTATAGCTATTATGAAGTTGAAGCTACAGTAATATCTGTAATAAATACTATAAAGCCACCCTAGTCAAAATCCTGCACAAATACACAAAACAAAACAAATGTATAAAGCAAACAATGTCTTACATAGTTAGTTACTAGTCTATCCAGGAACTTCAATGACAAGACAAAGTAGGATGAAGCACGTATACAAACAAGTATAGTGTTGAGAAAGGCACAATACAGAAGCCTACTTGTGTTTCTTTAATGATTTTGATAAGATCAGATGTGATGATGAGGCAAGAACTAATTGTCTTGAAGGAAAGGTGTCACAAGTTTGCATGTAAGGAAGAATGAGTTTTCTGGAGTAATGTGTGCAAGGGGCACTCAAAAGCTGATCACCAATAAATAGGAGACTAACGAAGCAAGGCAAAGTTGTGAAATGAAAAGTAAGTACAGGTAATGAGATAGCAGTTTGGACTCAAGAAACACGTTGTTCAGAATGACTAGTCAGGCCAAAGTCCAAGGAAAGGATCAGACTTCTTGCATCATCTGAAAACTACAGGAATCAGTTGTTGAAAATGCTATTTTCTAGCCAGATGTGCTGGTAAATTCAAATATGGTACAATGTGAGCCAGTAGCACCGTCTTCTGGCAAACTGATATGATGGCAAACTCACAGATAAAGGATTTGATCTCCCAAGTCCTTTGTTCAAAACTGCCAGGGGCACCTTACAATTTCAGCCTCAAGTCAGATTTATAAATCTAGCACTGAGCACTAAGAAAGTTGCTTCTAGTGAGGAGCTCCTGCCCACATAGTTGTGAGCAGCCAGGAACATGATGTACTGCAAACCGTGGACAAACTTCTGCTGCAGGCATTTGCCCAACGGCTGGTGTGCTCAATAGTGCACTTTCTGGCAAACACGCCGAACAGTCAGGACTGAGAATTCCTCACACCATCTGGGTTAGCATTTAAATTCATTGACGATCTTTAAGCAATCCTAGGCAAGAATACAGCTGTGTGGATTTTTAGCCTGCACCATGAAAACATAGGGTGTAATAATTTATTTTAAGGGAAAAGTTCACTTCCCTGAAGAGTTATTATTATACAAGTCCTTAATGAAAATATCCCAGCAAAGATTAGGTTCGTTAGAGGTGAGATAAAAACAAATAACATCATAACAACTTGGTTCAGTTTTACTGGATATCTAAGCAAATCTGGAGGTATTATTGGCATTCCATTTTTGCAGCTGAAATTCAGGGGAAACATCTTTTCTCTAGCTGAAATAAATGATACCAGGTTTAATGTGTTGTCAAAGGCTTTCATGGCCAGGATCACAGGGTTGTTGTATGTTTTCCGGGCTGTATGGCCATGTTCCAGAAGTATTACTTCTGGAACATGGCCATTGTGATGACCCATGGGCCTTGTAGTCCTGCTCATGACATTGTGATGCCTGATGAAGAAGAAAACTTGGGTTTTTTACCTTCCCAGTCAGAACTGGATTCTTCCCAGACAGATTCTTCCCAGCCAGATCTGGGAACCTTGCACCTGCAAGAGGGTTATGTTCCAGAAGTATGTCAAACAAACACTGAGGCTACATCTCCTGTGTTTTCTCGCCATGAGTTTTGTAAACAACAGAGAGGTTTGGAAGCGGCCTCGCGCAGGAGTGCTAGAATAATGGCTAAGAATTTAGCCAATTAAGCCTGCTTTCCATGAGAATCTTTAAGGAGTCAAACATCTGGTCTCAGAGATTAGCTTTCGTTTCTGGTTCCCAGAGAACTGCTCTCGGCGGGAAAGTTAGACTCTATATAGGTGTTTTACCCGCGGAGTAACTTTGCGGAGTCAATTCGTCAGCCTCCGGAGCGAGTTGTGTCTGGACAGCGCGCTCCGATCCAAGCCTCGTTCCTGTTCAAGCCTTGTTCTTGTTTCCCAGCCTTGTTTACCTACGGACCTTGCCTCGCCTTTCAGGACTAAGCCTTGCCTTGTTTCACGGATTTTACCAAGTAATTCCACGGATCTTGTTCTTGTTCCTTGTTACCTTGTGCCACGATTCAAGCCTTGTTTTCAAGTATCAAGTTAATTCCTAGCCTTGCTCAAGTTCATGGACTAAAGGACCTTGTCATCTCCCCTCACTTTGCCTGGCAAAGTGAGTGTTTCGGTTATTGGATTACAACTTTGGACCTTAATATTTCATATTGGACATTGTTTCTTTGGACTAATTTTGACCTTTCCTGAAAGGTCTGCTTCTGGACTAACTTTTACATTTGCTTTTATTAACTTTATATATTTCCTTAATAAAGATATTAGATAGAATCTGGCCTCTGCGTATGGTTATTGGTGCTCTGTAGCCTGGGTCGTGACAGTTTGACTCCGCCACCCTAAGCACCAATTAACCTCGGCCAGAATGTCTACCGGAGCCGGACCTGGACCGGGCGGCCAGCCGATTACCTACACCATCGACAAGGATGAGGTGGACCGAATCCGTGATAAGCTCAATGCACAGGATGGGGAAATAAAGGGTTTGAAGGAACGCGGAATCCGTCTTCCGGCCATGGCGTTGCCAACCAAGTTTACTGGAGAAGCTTCTAAGGTTCATGTTTTCCGTCGCCAATGCCAAGCTTATCTAGAGGCCCGTGCTGCCGAGTTTCCCCAAGAAGACATCAAGGTGGCGTGGGTTTACAGTCTTCTAGACGGGCCAGCGGCCAACTGGGCGACGGCACTGTTCGACCAAGCCTCTCCACACCTAAGATCAGCGCAACGCTTCTTGGACCACCTTAAGGAGACTTGGGGAATCGAGGACAATTTGGAGGCAGCCGGTCACAAACTCCGCCGCCTCTTCCAAGGAGACAGACCCATGTCTCAGTACATAGCCGAGTTCCGAGTGCTGGCCCACAACACCGGCTGGAACGATGTTGCCCTCAGAGGACAATTTCGGGAGGGTCTCAACATTGAAATGCTGGAGGAAATCTCCAAGGTGGATCCTCCCCAAACGCTTGAAGCACTCATCGATCAATGTTTACGGGCTGAAGTCATGATTGCCAACAGGAAACAGTGGGTACGAGGCCAGAGCGGTAGAGCTGGGGCAAAACCCCCCGCTCCCGCCAGCGTTCAGCCGCGTCCAGTGTGGAGACCCCCACCACCATCCCCATACCCCAGAGGGAGCGAGGAGGTGCCGATGCAGTTGGGCAATGTGCGTCCCAGATTAGATGCCGCCGAGAAGGCCCGCCGCCAACGCCTAAATCTCTGTTGGTATTGCGGGAATGGGGGCCACTTCGCCAGAGAGTGCCCAGCCAAAGGGAAGCCCGCCGCCCGTCTTGCGGCGGCGTCCTCCACGGAGACGAAGGCGTCTGAGGCGGCTGGCACACAGCCGGCGGGGGAAGCCAACGACCGGGCGTAGAGAGGCTCGCCAACCCGGTCAAGAAACCCATTCAAGAGCCGCCAACCGGGGTCCTGTTCCTTCTAGTGGTCACCTTATGGTCAGCAAAAAAGGGACCCGTCATGATCCACGCCATGATAGACTCAGGAGCTACCAACAATTTCATTGATAGAGAGTATGCCGACTCTCTGGGATTACAATATCATGACTTCAAGAATGCCCGTGTGGTGCAAGCCATCGATGGCCGCCCTCTCAAGACGGGCCCCGTAAGCCAGTGGTCGGAACCCACCAGGATGTGGATAAGGGAACATATGGAAGAGATTTCCTTCTTTGTTACTGAGGTTCCCCATTTCCCTGTGATTTTGGGGATTCCATGGCTGACACTTCACGACCCAAGCATCTCCTGGTCCAACAGAGAACTGCAGTTTGCTTCAAAGTACTGCCAAAACCATTGCCTCGTAGCCAAGGTCTGCCATGCCACAGACACCGAGCCCATTATCACCTTGCCAAAGAAGTACTCCGAGTATTGGGATGTATTCAATGAAAAAGAAGCCGAAAAATTACCCCCACATAGACCTTATGACTGTGCCATTGACTTGGTGGAGGGGGCCCCGATCCCGCGAGGGCATCTCTACTCCCTGACTGAACCAGAGCAAGAAGCTCTCAGGGAATTCATAGAGACAAACCTTCGCAAGGGATTCATCAGACCCTCTCAATCCCCAGCCGCCTCCCCAGTGATGTTTGTGAAGAAGAAGTCAGGGGAATTACGCTTGGTGGTGGACTACAGAGCATTGAACAATATCACTAAGCGGAACAGCTATCCCCTGCCCTTAATCTCGGATCTACTAGACCGACTTCGAGGAGCCAAGGTCTACACCAAGCTGGACCTACGGGGGGCTTATAATCTAGTTCGCATCAGAGAAGGGGACGAGTGGAAGACCGCCTTCCAGACTAAATTCGGATTATTCGAGTCCCGAGTTATGAATTATGGTTTATGCGGAGCTCCCGCAACGTTCCAGCATTTTGTCAATGACATTTTTCAGGACTATCTAGATCGGTTCTTGATCATCTACCTGGACGATTTTTTGGTGTTTTCTAGATCACAATCAGAACATGAGAACCACGTTAAAATGGTGTTACAACGATTGCGGGATCATGGACTTTATGCCAAGCTGGAAAAATGCGCTTTTGATCTACAAGAGGTAGATTTCCTGGGGTACCGCATCTCGCCTCTAGGGCTCTCCATGGACCCGGCAAAAGTTTCAGCAGTATTGGAATGGCGGGCGCCAACCAACAAGAAAGAGGTGCAGCGATTCTTGGGGTTCGCGAACTATTACCGCAAGTTCATTCCAGATTTTGCCCGCTGGTCTGACCCAATCACCAGCTGCATCCGTGGGAAACAGCCCTTCCGCTGGACTGATCAAGCAGAGAAAGGGTTCCAGCAACTAAAGAAATTATTCACATCCCAGCCAATCCTTCAGCATCCAGATCCTGAAACCCTTTTTGTGGTGCAAGCGGACGCCTCTGATGTGGCAATTGGGGCTGTGCTCCTACAACCGGTGGGAGATCACCTTCATCCTTGTGCCTATTATTCTCGTCAACTAACCGCACCAGAGAGGAACTATACCATTTGGGAAAAAGAACTATTAGCCATAAAGGCAGCTTTTGAAACTTGGAGACATTGGCTAGAAGGGGCCAAATTTCCCATTGAAGTCCACACTGATCATCGGAATCTAGAACATCTAAGAACTGCCCGTAAGCTAAATCAGAGGCAGCAACGTTGGGCTTTATTCTTTGAACGTTTCAACTTCCAGATTCATTATGTGACCCCAGCCCAAACCAAGCAAGCAGACGCCCTGTCACGTAAACCGGAATACGCTGCAGGACGCAAGGAGACCTTTGAATCCCAACTACTACAACCCGAGAACTTTGCCACGCTCACAGTGGGGAACACCAAATCCACTCCCATTGATTCAACTCCCTCTACTCCAGGACCCATCTGTGCTCAAGAAATCAGGGCTAGTCAGCAAGCAGATGCCTGGGCGCAGGACCAACTTCGTCAAGGTCTGCATTTTCCCTTTTCGCTTAAAGATGGACTGCTTTGCTATAGAAATCATGTTTATATCCCACCCGGACCGGGCAGGGAAAAAGCACTTCGTCTGTGTCATGACTGCAAACCAGCAGGGCATTTCGGACTATTTAAAACCATGCATTTGATCCTAAGAGATTTCTGGTGGCCCAAGATCCGCAAAGATGTGGAAAAATATGTCAACACCTGCCCAGTATGCCAGCGCTCCAAGATAAGAAGGGAGAAGCCCTCAGGGCTTCTACACCCCCTTCCTACCCCATCTCGCCCATGGGAAATAATTTCTGCGGATTTTATCACTGACTTACCACCTTCCTGTGGATTCACCACGATCCTAGTGGTGGTGGACCTTTTCACCAAATTAGCCCATTTCATTCCCTGTGAAGGCCTTCCCACGGCCCAAGAGACTGCAGATTTATTCCTCCAACATGTTTTCAGACTACATGGATTGCCCAAGAGTTTGGTCACAGACCGTGGATCCCAATTCACCTCTCGTTTCTGGAAGGCACTACAAAAACTATTGGGCATAGACTCTCGTTTATCTTCAGCTCATCATCCCCAAACGGATGGGCAAACGGAGCGCACCAATGCCACTTTGGAACAGTACCTTCGCTGTTATGTAAACTACCAACAGGAGAATTGGGCTTCTCTGTTACCACTGTCGGAGTTTGCCTACAACAATGGAGTCCAGGCTTCTACAAAAGAAACGCCGTTCTTTGCAAACTACGGCTTCCATCCACGTTTCTTTCCCCCTGTCATTGAAACTTCAGAAGTTCCCGCAGCAGAAGATTGGCTGCAGGAACTCACAGCGGTGCAACAACTTTTGCTCCAGCAACTGGAACAAGCCAAGGAGGACTATAAACGTCACGCGGACAAACATCGCCAGCCGGGCCCCGAAATCAAGGTAGGAGATTTTCTGTCCACTCGCTTTTTGCCCTCCCATCGCCCTTGCCGGAAGTTAGATGCCCGTTTCATTGGTCCCTATCCAGTGGTGGCGCAATTAAACCCCGTGACTTTCAAACTCCAACTTCCGCGTTCAATGCGCATTCACCCAGTGTTTCACCGCTCCCTGCTCCTTCCGGCGGATGGTGTGCGGCCAGATGTAGACCGGCCGGCCCCCGTCCCTATTTTGGTGGATGGGGAGGACGAGTTCGAGGTTCAGGACATTTTGGATTCTCGCTTTCACCGCCGCCGCCTGCAATATCTCATTGACTGGGTGGGTTTTGGCCCTGAGGAACGCTCTTGGGAAGACGCCTCCACAGTCCATGCTCCTGATCTAACCCGTCGCTTTCATCAGACCTATCCCGCCAAGCCACGACCTCGCGCCTCGGGGAGAGAGTCCCAGTTTGGGAGGGGGCTTGAGGAGGGGGATAGTGTGATGACCCATGGGCCTTGTAGTCCTGCTCATGACATTGTGATGCCTGATGAAGAAGAAAACTTGGGTTTTTTACCTTCCCAGTCAGAACTGGATTCTTCCCAGACAGATTCTTCCCAGCCAGATCTGGGAACCTTGCACCTGCAAGAGGGTTATGTTCCAGAAGTATGTCAAACAAACACTGAGGCTACATCTCCTGTGTTTTCTCGCCATGAGTTTTGTAAACAACAGAGAGGTTTGGAAGCGGCCTCGCGCAGGAGTGCTAGAATAATGGCTAAGAATTTAGCCAATTAAGCCTGCTTTCCATGAGAATCTTTAAGGAGTCAAACATCTGGTCTCAGAGATTAGCTTTCGTTTCTGGTTCCCAGAGAACTGCTCTCGGCGGGAAAGTTAGACTCTATATAGGTGTTTTACCCGCGGAGTAACTTTGCGGAGTCAATTCGTCAGCCTCCGGAGCGAGTTGTGTCTGGACAGCGCGCTCCGATCCAAGCCTCGTTCCTGTTCAAGCCTTGTTCTTGTTTCCCAGCCTTGTTTACCTACGGACCTTGCCTCGCCTTTCAGGACTAAGCCTTGCCTTGTTTCACGGATTTTACCAAGTAATTCCACGGATCTTGTTCTTGTTCCTTGTTACCTTGTGCCACGATTCAAGCCTTGTTTTCAAGTATCAAGTTAATTCCTAGCCTTGCTCAAGTTCATGGACTAAAGGACCTTGTCATCTCCCCTCACTTTGCCTGGCAAAGTGAGTGTTTCGGTTATTGGATTACAACTTTGGACCTTAATATTTCATATTGGACATTGTTTCTTTGGACTAATTTTGACCTTTCCTGAAAGGTCTGCTTCTGGACTAACTTTTACATTTGCTTTTATTAACTTTATATATTTCCTTAATAAAGATATTAGATAGAATCTGGCCTCTGCGTATGGTTATTGGTGCTCTGTAGCCTGGGTCGTGACAGCCATACAGCCTGGAAAACATACAACAACCCTGATACCACGTTTCCTAAGCTTCAGACTTCATTAACAGGACTTAACTCTGACTAGTTCATGTTCGTTCACCAGGTCATTATGTGTCTTTAACAAACTACTTTTGTGTTGTTTACATTTTATTAAATCAAGTTGTTTAAAAAATGAATGGTACTTTTTCAAATGTTGACCTATGGGGCTCTGAACAGACAAGGAACAACCAATTATAATAAATGGCTTAGTTAAGAAATCCCTTTCTAAACCCATTCCTGGAACAATATGAAATAGGCTAAGCCCTGCTTGCAGTGGGCTTCTCCAAGGCAGTATCCCATAAAACAGTGAGTTCAGCTGAAATGGATTTGACTTGCTCAAGTCTTCAACAAAAAGATGCTAAAAATGCAGGCATTAAGAGGATACAAAAGGAGGTCTGTTCTATAAGCCAGCAAAATGAAGACATGAACAAATAGACAAAGATTCACAAGTGATTACTGTGGCTGCAGTGCCTTATCACAACAAACCCATTAGGAATATCACATAACAACACATAACTCAGTGATGCTGAAACTTCAGAACTTCCTCAGACATATCACTGTATTCTGTTACTTAAAGGTGCCCTGAGGCCTGGCTAGAGTAATTACAAAATGCTCCTAACTCTCCGCTTTCACTGGTTGAGTTAATGAGAGCTCTTCTCCCAGTTCTCCAAAAAAAACCCAGCCTGAAATTATATTAGAAATAAATATTTAGAAAGCAAAGTATAAACAAAACCTCAATCAAAATTGTAAAGCTAAAAGAACCATACAAACTCATAATATATGCAACTCTGTGACAGAAAAAAAAGAAAGAAAAGGACTTGATAAGCGTTTGTGTTTTCAAGTCTCTTTCCATCAGTTTTAGCAAAAGAACATAATTTTAGTCTTTCACTGAAGCAATTCCAGTATTCTGGAAGGCACCTCTATTATTCATGCCAGCTAAGCCATGACTTGGTCCCCAAATGCTTCAGAACCCACAATACAACTTCCAAGAGAGGAACTCCCATGTTTTCTTAGCTACAACAAATAATTATGCATGACTGCAAATACCTGTTGATGAAAGCCTTTGGGCTAATTAACTTTTCAGCACCACTGTGGGTCTGATTTAGGTCAGATTTCATTAGGAAGTTATGTTACAATCTGTTATTCTGGGCAAATTGTTATCATTGCCATTTAGATAATGTGGTTATTTCAGGGTTAAAAGGATACAGCTTAAACAGACCTAAACCATCCATCTAAGATTCATGAGTCTGAAAAAACACAGCAGGAGAGAATAGGAACAAGGCACCACAGGTGGCAAGGTCATAAAAGAAGATCTAAACACCTAGAGAGGTAAGCAAATATTCTTGCTCAGTACTTTGGTTCTTTGATACCCTGCCGATTCTTTGAGACCCAAATCCTGATTCAAAGAAAAAGAAATACTATCTGGGACAAGGATTAGAACTACATGGAAGTCATGCAATGTATGCAAATGCTGAAGCAAGTAGAAAAGTATCTGAATTCTACTTTGAAAGAAGATATACCATATATACTCGAGTATAAGCCGACCCGAATATAAGCCGAGGCACCTAATTTTACCACAAAAAAACTGGGAAAACATTGACTCCAGTATAAGCCGAGGGTGGTAAATTTCAGAAATAAAAGTAGATACCAATAAAATTACATTAATTGAGGCATCAGGTTAAATATTTTTGAATATTTACATAAAGCTCAAATATAAGATAAGACTCCAACTCTGATCAAATCATTATTCTCATCTTCTTCAATGTAAATGTGCTTATGTGTCCTTTTAACAATAATAGAGTAAAATAATACATGTAATAATAATAATAATAATAATAATAATAATAATAATAATAAATACAGGAAAATAATACAAGTAATAATAGAGTAAAATAAATGCAATAATAATATCAGAGTGAAATAATAAATGTAAAATAATAGAGTAAAATAAACATAATAGTAGCAACAATAATAGAGAAAAATAATAAATGTAATAATACCAATAATAATAGAGAAAAATAATAAATGTACCATATATTCTTGAGTATAAGCCGACCCGAATATAAGCCAACCAGGACCCTCACCCGAGTATAAGCCGAGGGGAGCATTTTCAGTCTTAAAAAAAGGGCTGAAAAACTAGGCTTATACTCGAGTATATAAAGTATTCCTTACTCATGTTGCGCTGTAATTCTTGAATGAAATAGACCCAGACTACACAATGTCTACATGTCTATAAGCTACAATTTATAGTACACAGTGACGCCTGTTAAATCATCTCTTACAGTCCAAAATTTAAGATATTCTCAAGGGAAATACTAATATTATTCCACCTGCCTGACAATACTGTTGTTGCACAATCCTGAAAGGCCTAGATGACCAAAAAAGTAGACTGTAAGGAACTCTAGTGAGATACAAACTGAGAGATATAAGAAAAAGCACCATAAATATACAGGAATATACAACATACAGGAATGGAGGAACCACCGCTGGTCCGTTGCTCCTATTGCCAGGACTCCCTAGTAAAATACAACTATAAATACCTTATACATGAGTATATGGTAATCTTCCATTCTGAAGGAGAAACTCTCCACTAATATGGAATAGCCAAGATTTTTCACTTAATGTAATGTGAAACAGCCATGATCTCTCACTTAATGTATACTTTCAAAAATGAATGTTTGATGTGGAAGTATAACCTATATGCATTTTATTTTGAAGGAATCTTCACTTTGTTCAAAAGATTTTACCCTCATTTAAGGGCATTTTCTCAACTGAAAATGGAGGGTCGAGTCTTCTATTTTATTAGAATATATCGCATGCCACCGGGTTCATCTTATGCATGTGAGTCACATGCTGAAGCACATACAACAACTCAGAAACAGGGTGACAAATATTCAGAAAGGGGAAGATGTGAAAAGGGAGGCAAGTGTTGCAAGGCAGCACAAGTTAAGTAATCACTAACAATAACTCTATTTTAAGAGCCCTTGCTGCCTATGTGTATAGTTTCACCCCTAAAGACATTTTCACAGTTTTGCTGTCAAGATGTGCAAATTCTCTTTCTTGTTCACTGTCTTTTCATGCTCCCAGGGACCTCTGAGTGAGAGAGAGCAGCATGGGGCAACTGGGCCTTGCCACTTTCTGGGTTAGCTGTACTACTCCACTGGTATCAGTGGCCCTGTTCGACATACACAAGTGTAGGCTTACTTCATGTTATTACGTATTGGGAAACAACGGACCAGTGCTTAAGCCTAATTCACTTACAGCAGTGGTTCTCAACTTGTGGCTCCTGGGTATTTTGGCCTACAACTCCCATAAATCCCAGCCAGTTTACCAGCTGTTAGGATTTCTGGGAGTAGAAGGCCAAAACATCTGGGGACTCACAGGTTGAGAACCACTGACTTACAGGCTCAGCAGCAGGATTAACATAACTGCCACCCCATAGCAGCCATGATCTAAGTGAAACTACAACAAATACTCAACATTTTCAGCAACTTGGTCATTTAAATTGGTCCAGGTATACGCTTGTTCTGTGCAATAATGTTTTTACTCAGCATCATGTTAAAATTTATTGGTTTTTTTCTAATTTGGAATTTTTATTATAATGAGTTTGTTATTGTCATTTTATACTTTTGATACTAGTGAAGTAGTTGTGGCATTGAAAGTTTGCAATTTATATGTATGTTAACCGCCCTGGTGAGGGAGCCCTCAGTGGCGCAGTGTGTTAAAGCGCTGAGCTGCTGAACTTGCGGACCAAAAGGTTGCAGGTTCAAATCCGGGGAGCAGAGTGAGCACTCTCTGTTAGCCCCAGCTTCTGCCAACCTACCAGCTTGAAAACATGCAAATGTGAGTAGATCAATAGGTACCGATTCAGCAGGAAGGTAACGGCACTCCATACAGCCATGCCATCCACATGACCTTGGAGGTGTCTACAGACAACGCTGGCTCTTCAGCTTAGAAATGGAGATGAGCACCAATCCCCAGAGTCGGATACAACTGGACTTAATGACAGAGGAAAACATTTACCTTTACCTACCTAACCGCCCTGAGTCCCTCTGGAGGGAGAGGGCAATCTAGAAATAAAGATTATTATTATTATCATCATCATCATCATCATCATCATCATCATTATTTAACTTAGCACTCTGAAAGCTACCTTCTCCTCACTCAGATCAGGTTTTCTGCTTCAGATCACAGTGGCTTTTCTGGTCATCTTTCTCCAGAGTAGTGTTTTTATATTTCCAAAATTCTACCTATACCCAAATCTTTGCCCAAATCTTTGTGTTCCTGCAAACCCAGCCATAATCTGCATCACTCAATATCTTGCTTCAACTTAATCTAGACTCTCTCACCTTTGCTTGGGGAAATAAAGGCAGAATCTACTGTGTTTTAAGGACCAAGGTGTGAAGTAGTTTGCTCCTCTTTCATGCATAGAAAAGGTTTAAGAATTGCTGCCTGCAGACTAGGACATGGAACAATGGCTTCAAACTACAGGAAAGGAGATTCCACCTGAACATCAGGAAGAACTTCCTCACTGTGAGGGCTGTTTGGCAGTGGAACTCTCTCCCCCAGACTGTGGTGGAGGCTCCTTCTTTGGAGGCTTTTAAACAGAGGCTGGATGGCCATCTGTCAGGGGTGCTTTGAATGCGATTTCCTGCTTCTTGGCAGGGGGTTGGACTAGATGGCCCATGAGGTCTCTTCCAACTCTACTATTCTATGATTCTATGATTCTATGGATGTAACATGCCAGAGTCCAGCCAAGACATGAATATTCAAGAGTTTCGAGTATGCTGTGACCTGCATGTTAAGAAGAGGATGGACAACCTAGAATCTCACAATAAAATGTAATTAAGTACATAAAAATATAAGCATTTAAAATTTCCTGAAATCATCAGCTATACCCTGCAAGTGATGACCACATTTCAGAATATTCTCCAAACACAAAACAAGACTTCAACCCTCGAATGAGCACCAGTGTTTTCAACTGCAAAGCTCAAAGCATTAGCTCACTCAACAGCCCTCTGCTCTGGCATGCTAAGACAAAGCCCCTTTAAAAAAAAAGAAGAGGGGAGGGTGAAACAGTCCATCAGCTAAGTATACAAGACTAAAAGCATGAAGGAAGCCTATATGAATATTCATGAGTGTCTGGTGCAGAAGAGCCAGGAAAGGAAGCTACAGAGTAGAGTGAAATGGCATGAACTAATAAAAAATGACATCCACTGAGCAGATGAGCAACCTCAGAAGAGAGAAAGTGCTGTATATATACACATACCCTGCCAAGGGAGGGGGAAACCAACCCCAAGCCTTGCCCAAAGTCATATACTAATGACAAGTGAGCAATTTCTATATCAGAGCCAAGTATAGGGGTAGCCTTACTCCAATGGCTTTTTAAGGAAGCATTTATGGACATTTCAGGTGGCTGCAGTAATCCAGAGAGGTTGATACAGGTTTACATGTACTACTACTGGCTTTTGAAAGCCTGTTTAGGTTTTCATTCATATCATTACAGTAGAGTCTCGCTTATCCAACATAAATGGGCCAGCAGAACGCTGGATAGGCAAAAATGTTGGATAATGAGGGATTAAGGAAAAGCCTATTAAATGTCAAATTATATTATGATTTTACAATTTAAACACCAAAACATCATGTTTTACAACAAATCAACAGAAAACAGAGTTCAATACAAGGTAACGTTATACAGTAATAACTGTATTTATGAATTTAGCACCAAAACATCGCAATGTATTGAAAATATTGACTACAAAAACATTGACTACTTAAAAAATTAACTACAAATAAAGATATAATTGCTGCTTAGACAGACAGCTGTGGATCTGGGTGGGAGGCAGACTGCCTTGGATAATACAGAACGTTGGATGAGTGAAGGTTGGATAAGCAAGACTTTTTTTTCATGTCAGGAGCGACTTGAGAAACTGCAAGTCGCTTCTGGTGAGAGAATTGCCCGTCTGCAAGGACGTTGCCCAGGGGATGCTCGGATGTTTTGATGTTTTTACCATCCTTGTGGGAGGCTTCCCTCATGTCCCCACATGGAGCTGGAGCTGGAGCTGATAGAGGGAGCTCATCCACGCTCTCCCCAGGTTGGATTCAAACCTGGCAGCTTTCAGGTCAGCAACCCAACCTTCAAGTCAGAAGACTTTAATCCACTGCACTACCGATGGCTCCTAGCGAGACTTTAATGTACATTAATCTTTTTGAAGATTATACTTTAAAGCAGGAACTGTGGGCTGCCTTCAAAGTTTTAAAATGAACAGTGGGAGATTCCCACATTCTGTCTTCCTGTGTGAAATATATGCAATCTAGTATGCTTTGGATGAATCTGCACATCTGATTTTAAGCCAAATGGTTTTTTAAACACAATATTGGAGCTTTAAAATATTTGAAAAATAGTGTTGGGAGTTGGAGGATTTTGTATTTACAGAGGACTGCAAGACATGTCTTATAGTGTATAAGGTAAGCATAGGCATATAAAGAGAATATCATTTCCATTGAAAAGTTTATAACCACAGCTTACATTTGTCCTTCTAACAATGAGTGCAGATATTGATAGGGAAGGGACCAAAACAGGGAAACTGAGAAGCAGCAGGGAGAAAGAAGCATGTTCAAGAAGTACATGCAAGGGTACAACACATTTTTTCTCTAAATACAGAGTTAAACACTATGTAATGAGAACTGAGAATGCTCAGGAGCCATGGACTATTCCATTAGTTACAGAAGAAAAATTATGTGGGATCAGAAAAGTGTAGAATAACCCCTATGTCCACAATATCACATCTGACAAGATATGTCATCTCTAGTAGTTTCTTAAATCCTCCAGATAATTCAGTGATACATATGAGTCTACTGTAAGTTACCACAGAATTGACCTGCAGAACCAAGCAAATTCTTAGAGGGCATAACACTGAAGGCATTTTCTAGATCTTGTAGAGTGACTTTATGGTAACTTCCTGTGGAAGTTTACTGTTATCCACATTAAATTCAGAAATATATCCCCCACAGATACAGGAGTTGTACTGTATGCTTAAAAAGAGAATAGGGTAGAACTATGAATGGGAGAACATCTTTTGAAAATGATAATGCATTGCAACAAACTACAAAACTGAATGTAACGACAAGAGTCATTTGGTGATAACTGTACAAGACCTAAACAGTTATGGTCTTGGATATACTATCCACAAATGCATAAGGAAAATTTTAGATCAAGCATTACTATGGATATTAGGCAAAAATAATACTCATGGTCAATAGTAAGATCTGAGGAAAAGCTAAGATCAATCTCATGCATACAAGGTCCTAACTTTAAGTTATTAAACAGGAACAAGTAACTGGGTTGCCAGAGTTCAAGACCTGGATTGGTTCAACTACAGAGACGACAATCCTAAATATACCAGGGTCCAGCTGAAACTGGTTAGACCAGCCATCAGGGTTGCTGACTCCAGAGGTTTTCATTGCTTAGCATTCTTCTGACATCTGAGCAGCCTTTGAATTTTGAGCCTTTTAGACTTAAACATGGTTCTTAGGATGCTGTGCGTGCATACATATTCTCATCCCGGCTTCACCTGGGATGGAGGTAGGGATGATCCCTCCAACTGTGCAAAATAGTCAGTGATACCAGCCACAAATCTCTGCAGATTCCCTTCTACACATTGGTCTGGCTCAGCCTCTCCTGAAATATTGGAGGAGTTGAGGTTCAACAGGGGCCTGTGGACTCCATCAGGATTTTTTATCTGAGAAGTTATCCTGGCTCAAATCTGGAGCAGACATGGCAATTACTTCCTCTGCCACCCAGGAAAACAAATATGGGAAAAGCCACAGAGCCTGTCTATCAACAAGAGAAGAAGCAGGTGCATGCAATTTACTTTCCCATTCATTGTTAGAAGAAATATTCACCTTGCCTTGGGACTGCAGAAGTACATCTAAACTTGATTAATCAGCCACTGTATAAAAAGCTACTACGGCCTATGGGAAGGCACATGAAGGCGATACATCATAAGCTGCTGTAAGAATTTTAAAAATTTATTATGCTGAAATGCAAGTCACAAATTCTCAAAATAAAAAGACTCTGATTTTGTTGCTGCCCACATTTGCTGATTGTCATCTACATCACAATCATGAGGGCCAGAAAAAATAAAGCAGCCACTGTTGACAAAAATGTATTCCGCATACCATGCAGAATTCTGTTCCCATCACTAGTTCCTGCACCATTTGAAGCAGAGCTCTTTTCCCTTTTCAAGAGACATATATTAACCCAATAATTTGCCTGAAGAATTCAAGTATGCAAATGCTCATCTGGCAAAATGGGTAGAAGAAAGTACCATATATACTCACATAAAAGTTCATGTATAGGTTGAGGGCACATTTTGGGGCCAAAATTATGGATTTTGGTATGACCCATGGATAAGTCGAGGGTCATTCCATGAGTTTGACATCCCTGCTGTGGTGCATGCCTGTTGTCTTGTTTTTCATCTCTGTTTCTCAGATCTTCGTAGCTCAATTTGTTTTGCTTCCTGCGTGCATTAGGTCACTTCTTCCTTCTTTGCTGAAGTCTTTAGTGTCCAATGTGTTGTCAAAGGCTTTCATGGCTGGGATCACAGGGTTGTTGTATGTTTTCCGGGCTGTATGGCCATGTTCTAGAAGTATTCTCTCCTGACGTTTCGCCCACATCTATGGCAGGCATCCTCAGAGGTTGTGAGGAATGGAGAAACTAAGCAAGGATAATGTATATATATATATATCTATGGAAAGTCCAGGGTGAGAGAAGAACCCTTGTTAGTTGGAGGCCAGTGTGAATGTTGTATTTAATCACCAGGAGATAAAGCTATTCAATGCTAATTAAGGTGATTACCTACAACATTCACACTGGCCTCCAACTGACAAAGAGTTCTTCTCTCACCCTGGACTTTCCACAGATATATATAAACCTTCCTTGCTTAGTTTGTCCATACCTCACAACCTCAGAGGATGCCTGCCATAGATGTGGGCAAAACGTCAGGAGAGAATACTTCTAGAACATGGCCATACAGCCCGGAAAACATACAACAACCCTCTTTAGTGTCCTTTTAATCCCTTTGTTTGAGAAGAGAGCATCATGAGGCTTTTCTGTCTCAAGATAACTTGCACACAGACATGAGAGTCAACATTAGGGACTCTTACCAAAATTAGGAAATGTTCTATCCACTCTTTTACCTGAGATGTATTAGCTTCAACAATAATATATTTTTTTACCCTTTTAAAAACCTTACCAGAGCATCCTGCATATATTTCTCTCCTGTTTCCTACCAAAGGCTCATATACGAGAGCAGTGGCTATGCTGCACTCTGCGAAAAATACCATATATTCCTACAACCAATGCATGAGGACACACTTCCTTGCTGAAAATACTGCCTCAACCAACATCATCTCAGTCGATGAGATCATACGATAAAACCTGCAACAGATGCAGACAAAACCCAAAAGGCAGCAGATCCTATTGTCTCATGACAATCTGCCTGCCAGCAAGCCCAGCCTGAAGAATTTAGTTCCAGTCAGCCTGTCACGCAAAGGCTAATGCAAACAATGTTTTCCATGCCTGCTTGCTGCCTGTTGGAGCATTCCCTTTGCTTGAGGAGAGCAGCAAGTTTATCGCTTCTGCATCAGCCAGAAGTCAAGCAATTAGCAGTCAGATCACACCTTTGGAGGACAGATGGCAGGGAGAAGAGGCAGCGCTGTGAGTGTGAGAGGTATTTCTATTGTGCCGTGGTCTCTTGGCATCTTCAGGCGTATCCCCAGCCAGCCAGGCATGCAACCACCTAGCAATGTCAAAAGTGGCCATGGAGATCCTCTGGGTAGAGGGACAGGAAACAATTTTTAAAAATATAGGCAAACCTGGTTTTTGTAGTGTTTATGTTTTTACTTTAAATTGCTTTGCTCGTTCTAGTTTATTTCTATCTCAAATTGTCCTAGAACAACAGAAAGGCAATATGAAAAAACTACCTTTTTGGTGTTCTATTATGGTAAATTGGTGGATTTATTAAATTTGTCATCTTAGTTCATATGTATTATTATAAAATGTTTTGCTTATTTTGATGACCACTTAAATCTAGATACATAATCACTACCTAATTATCTGGGAATATTTTTGTGACACTACTGAATGCTATTTCCAGCACAATCTGACCAATGAAAAGTGACATAAAAATAAACATGTAACAGCAATGCCAATGCTAAATCACTGTTGTATTTCATGTGTTTATTTTATTCAGTATTCTCAGTTTATACCTGAAGACTAAGGGATTTCTGGGAAACAACATAATGGACTGAAGGCAAGAAGATTTAAATACAGGTGGCCCCCACATCCTCAGATTCTGTATCCAAGGATTCAACCATTCATGGCTTATAAATATCAAAGAAAAAAATCCAAAAATAAAAGCCTGATTTTGCCATTTTATAAAAGAGACATTATTTTACTATACCACTGCATATAATGGGACTGGAGCATTCATGGATTTTGCCATTCTTGAGGGATCCTGGAGCCAAAACGTAGTAGATACCGAGGGCACACTGTATACCCTGTTTCCCCTAAAATAAGACATCCCCAGAAAATAAGACCTAGTAGAGGTTTTGCTGAATTGCTAAATATAAGGCCTACCCCGAAAGTAAGACCTAGCAAAGGTTTTGTTTGGAAGCATGCCCGCCAAACAGAACACCAGAGCATGCAGGATCGATAAATGTACGTACTAGAGTGTTGTACATGGAAATAACGGTAGTAACAAGAAATTCTTGATAGGTTTCACAGTTTGTCTAGTTATACTGGTTTGTGATGACAACTACTGTACAGTATATAATAAATGTTCATTTTTTGTTCAACAATAAATGTGAATTCTTCTTCACGGAAAAATAAGACATCCCCTGAAAATAAGACCTAGAGCATCTTTGGGAGCAAAAATTAATATAAGACACTGTCTTATTTTCGGGGAAACACGGTAGATTTCAAAGGCTTTAATGGGGATTCTTGAACATACAGTGTAATGCCTGTTGGACTCAAAGAGGTAGAAAGTATTAAAGAAATTAAGTACAGTACACTGAAAGGAAAATCTTATTTAAATAGATTACTGTGACTATTTTGAAAAACTATTCACCTTTTAGAAGTCTCTTACAGTCGACCTTTCACATTAGTAGGGGTTAGAAACAAAGGATCCTTGTAAAAGTAAAAATTGAATGAAGATTTTTTTTTTACCTAAAAGAACACTGCAAATGTGGAGGGACGTTCATTATTTATCTTTTAGAGTGATTTGTGAGTGTCATATCTTTTAGAGTGATTTGTGAGTGTCAACAAGACGATGTGGCAGATCTTAACGGACAGGATTTTGTAAACGAACTTTAGAAAAGGCTTTTGAATACCCTTGTCCAAAGGCTCCAAAGGAAAACAAAAGTGACTAGATATAAGGACAGATTGTCTTGTGCATTACTAACAGGGCAAAGAAAGAGAAACAGACAGTAGGGCATATCTGAGGATACTTCAGGGAACACACTTTCTCTGGATGCTGAAGACTCCTACTGTTAGGTTTTCCCCAAAGGTAAGGGGAAGAACTAATCGGCAATTACAATAAGGAAATGCCAGACATAAAGACTCCAGAGCTCATTTGAGCTGCACCTGCCACTTGAATCTTAATCACTATCTCTGTAGTGCTTAAGGTTCGCACATAATTCCCACCTGAAATACACTCAAATAAAAGAACATTTATACTGATTCTGCATACTGGCTCCTAGGACAATCGCAGAAAAGGTTTACACAGGATGCTCATTTCAGCTAAAAGGTGGGGAAATGAAGAATTTGGAGTTTTCAAAAGCATTAAAACCCTGTTCACTCTCATTACACAACTGAATAAGTAAAAGTACATTAATCAATAAGACTTCACACATCCTCTACTTCAAAATAACATATAACTTAAAGGGGGGAAATGTCAAATCTTCTTCCAGACTGCAGCAGCTTGAAGTTCACAAGCGTTTATGCCAAATAAATTTAAGATGTCACAGGAGTCTTTGCTGGGTTATGCTAGGACAAATTATCACAGTGAAATTGTTACAATTAACTGAGGAAGTAGATGGAAAGATGCATATTATCACAGCTCCTCTAAGGAGGTTCCCCTGTGCTAACATTCAAACATCCTGAAACCAAGCTGAAGTTATGAGACTCAGAGAGCATGTCAAAGTCAGGAGTCATGTAGCAAAGGACGCACATGTAATTTAGATTTTATTCATCTAGAAACCACCACAGTCTCTTTTTCCTTCTAGCCAACCTGTTGGCATTATAAAACTGCCTTCCAAAAGTATTTTTGGTTCTGCAAACAGCGTGTTAGAATGCCCTTGAGCTGTTTGTTTACTAGTGAAAGACGCATACTGTCTCTGGATGTGCCCTGCAACTAAATGTAAAACTCATTCAACTTTGCTATCAATGTGAAGAAGCTAAACCAAAAACAAAAGACACTTCGAATTAATTTATTAGCATAAACTGTCTTAAATTTACGAGGACCAAAAGCAGAGAGCAGTGGAGGGATATCATAAGCCAGAGCTTCTAAGAATGGAGAGCTCATCAACTGTCTTCAGTTAGTGTGTTGTCGAAGGCTTTCATGGCAGGAATCACAGGGTTGTTGTGTGTTTTCCGGGCTGAATGGCCATGTTCCAGAAGCATTCTCTCCTGACGTTTCGCCCACATCTATGGCAGGCATCCTCAGATACCTCACAACCTCCGAGGATGCCTGCCATAGATGTGGGTGAAATGTCAGGAGAGAATACTTCTGGAACATGGCCATACAGCCCGGAAAACACACAACAACCCTGTCTTCAGTTAAATGGAAATGCTGAAATGTTCCTTCTGATCTTCCCTCATTCACCATGTACTGTATATGCACATTAGAAGTCTTCCAAAAACGGCAAAATTCTGAAATCAGAAACACTTTGTATAAGGGAGACTCGGCCTGTATCACATAGAAGCAAAAGAAATCTGAAACATAGGAGAGTTTAAACTTCTTATCTTAGCCTGCTACCAAGATTTTTGCAGAATCCTATCATGTCTGCATTAAAAAGGAGTTGCAAATTCTTTCTGCTACTAGGCTTCTGGGTTTCCTGCAGACTTAAAAAGTTACAGTTGTGTCATTTTCCCTTGAAATGGATAGAAGAATAATTGAATATTCTCTATTGATTATAATTTATCAAAAGATTATCTCAAAGCAGGCAACGAACCATAAAGGTACACTCATTTAAGCGGGGTTCCTCAATCAGAATTGGTGGATTTTGTGGACAATAGCAACAGCTACTAAAGCACTGAATAAAAACAGAGGGAAAGGGGAAAAAGAGAGAAAATATATGTCATTCTATTTTGGTTCTAAGTCACCTGAGAGACTTCTAGCTGGACCAAATCCCAAACATATAAATATATAATGAACAAAACACAGGCAACAGCAAATCAAATGGAAGGCAAAGAATAATTCAGTCAACCAAAAAGCAACAAAACGAAGAAGCCATAATTTAACATTACTGTACTGCAAGTTATATTTCCTTTCTAATAAAGCAATACTTAACTGTGAGCAAAGTTACCACGGAAAGGAGGGGAATTTAGTACCATAAACAGAAATGAAGGCTCTGTAGCTTGACCTTATTTGTTCCAAATTTATATTTTTATTAGCTCTGGGCAGTGCTGTTTAGAATATTTAGACTCCCACATATGTTTTCGGTTTTTGCTTCTATGTTATTTGGTTTCCAAGTTTTAAGAGGCATTTGATCTTTATTTCATTGCACATTATTTCCTGGGCCATAGTAAACAGAGGGTAAGATTTCCTAACTGCAATAATTAAATATAGGTTTACAGCAGACATACTTCTAATTAATTAGGGATTAGCAACCCACATTTTTCGGGTTGCCCTAACCTTACAAGCTTTAATCATGAAGTGAAGTGTCACAACCCTAAAATCCAGCAATATCTGCAGTTCAAGAATAATTACAGCTTATGGAATGGATTCAGCTTCATTTGCAGGTTAAGAACCCTTGAGAGAGCTTCCTTAAAGCTGGAGGATCCTATTTAACTAACATGCCTAACACAGAGGAAGATTTAAAGTGTTTACAGTCACATTATATCTGTGGGATTGCTGGAAAAACTTGCTGGCATCACTTCTCATAAAAACATTAATAAGGTAGCCATATCACTGAGGTGTTATCAGTTAAGTCAACATTTCCAGAAAAGAAAAAATTCAGGAATAAGGGAAATATTAGCAGAATTATAGAGCTGGAAGGGGCCACAAGGCCAGCTAGTCTAATCCCATTCTGCCATGCAGGAATACACAACTAAAATCCTCCTGGACGATGCCCATCCAACCTCTGCTTAAAGACTCCCAGAAATCAAGGTCAATCTCTCCCAAACCCCTCCAGTATTCAAATTTGAGCATATCAGGTGTGTGTGTGCCAAGTTTATCCCAGGTCCATTGTTAGTGGGGTTCAGAGTGCTCTTTGACTGAAGGTGAACAATAAATTCCAATATCTACAACTCCCAAATGTCATGGCCAATTACCCCCCAAACCTATCAGTATTCAATTTTCTGCATATCAGGTATGCGTGCTACATTTGGTCCAAATCTATCGTTGTGTGGGTTCACAGTGCTCTCTGGATGTAGGTGAACTAGTAAGGTAAAGGTTTCCCCTGACATTAAGTCCAGTCATGTCTGACTCTGGGGGTTGGTGGTCATCTCCATTTCTAAGCTGAAGAGCCGGCGTTGTCCATAGACACCTCCAATGTCATGTGGCCGGCATGACTGCATGGAGCGCCGTTACCTTCCCGCTGGAGCGGTACTTATTGATCTACTCACATTTGCATGTTTTCGAACTGCTAGGTTGGCAGAAGCTGGAGCTAACAGCGGGCGCTCATTCCGCTCCTGGGATTTGAACCTGGGACCTTTTGGTCCGCAAGTTCAGCCCTCCAGTATTTTTTGTTGGTCATGAGAGTTCTGTGCGCCAAATGTGGTCCAGGTTCATTGTCAGTGGGGGTCACAGTGCTCTGACGTGATGCAGGATGAACTACAACTTCCATCCTGTTGACTCAGTCCCCCAAACCCTTCCAGTCTGTTCATTGCTTCTCAAGTCCACTCTGTTTGCTGTGTGTCATAGGAAAGGGTAGGAAAGGGTTAAGGGAGAGGCAGTGAGCAGGGTCATGCAAATTCCACACTAACGTAGAGAGAAAGGAACACTAGGATGTGGTGCTCGCTGTAACCTGCAATGTCCTTGGAGGCTTTGGTATCTCCTCAGCACTGTGGGTTAAAGCAGTTTGTGGAGGTGGGAGGCTGCCTGTGTAAGTGGACACCTCTGCCACATACACACATACACATTTTCACTTTTATGATGTGGATAGATAGATGTTCATACATTTCATCAGCCCTGTAACTATCTGCTCTCTATCAACTTTTGTGCTGAAAATATACAATATTTTACTGATTTCATTGAAATCAGGAAAATGTATGAACTGGATAGGCCGCAAGTGGCACTAATTCTCCATTGTACATAACGAGAATAGAGCCCACAGTAGAAGTTAACGGTGTTCTTCTCCCCAGGAGGAGAACAGCTCCCAGTCCTCTGCAGGCAGGCTCAGCAACAAGATCTAAATAATCCTTTGAAGCCTGAATATTTAATTAAAGAAGAAAATATTTATAAAGAATGGTGCATCCCCAGGAAACCAGGCAGGTAGCTATTGTACCTCAGAGGAGGGAGCTGGCATAAAATCTGTAATTGAAATTTTCTTTAGTTAACAGTCTCCTGAAGTAATTAATGAAATCTTCCTTTTCTCTGTTCTTGCCAAGAATATTTCGGGGCAACTGAAATACAGTGGTGGGGGGGGGGGGGAGGAGTATTTAGTCATATACCAATTGTATAAGTTCTCCCACTTAAAAAGATGAGAGGCCTGTAATTGACATCATAGGTAGACCTCAACTATGAGAAACAACATGAGAAAACACATCCAGAAAATCACATTGTCTGATTTTTCACAAATTTATTTGCAAATTAAGGTGGAAAATAAGTATTTGGTCCATAACAGAAGTTCATCTCAATACTTTGTTATATATCCTTTATTGGCAATGACAGAGGTCAAACGTTTTCTGTAAGTCCTCACAAGGTTGGCACACACTGTTGCTGGTCTGTTGGCCCATTCCTCCATGCAGATCTATCTCCTCAAGAGCAGTGATGATCTGGGGCTGTCGCTGGGCAACACAGACTTTCAACTCCTTCCAAAGGTTTTCTATTGAGTTGAGATATGGAGACTGACTAGACCACTCCAGGACCTTGAAATGCTTCTTCCAAAACCACTCCTTCGTTGCCCTGGAGGTGTCCTGCTGAAAGACCCAGCCACGTTTCATCTTCAGTGCCCTTGCTGATGGAAGGAGGTCTCACGGGGGGATACATGGCCCCATTCATTATTTCATGTATACGGATCATTCGCCCTGGTCCTTTTGCAGAGAAACAGCCCCAAATGTTGCCACCCCACCCCATGCTTCACAGTAGGTATGGTGTTCTTTGGATGTAACTCAGCATTCTTTCTCCTCCGAACACGATGAGTTGTGTTTCTGCCAAACAGTTCTACTTTGGTTTCATCTGACCATATGAAATTATCCCAAGACTCTTCTGGATCATCCAAATGCTCTCTAGCAAACTTCAGTTGGGCCCAGACATGTACTGGCTTAAGCAGGGGGACACGTCTGGCACTGCAGGATCGGAGTCCCTGGCGGCACTAGAAGTGTGTTGGTGATGGTAGCCTTTGTGACATTGGTCCCAGCTCTCTGCAGGTCATTCATTAAGTCCCCCCGTGTGGTGCTGGGATTTTTGCTCACCGTCCTTGTGATAATTTTGACCCCACAGGGTGAGATCTTGCGTGGAGCCCCAGATCGAGAGAGATTATCAATGGTATCTCTTCCATTTTCTAATTATTGCTCCCACAGTTGATTTCTTCACACCAAGCTGCTTGCCTATTGCAGATTCAGTCTTCCCAGTCTGGTGCAGGGCTACAATTTTGTTTCTGGTGTCCTTGGACAGCTCTTTGGTCTTCACAATAGTGGAGTTCGGAGTGTGACAGCTTGAGGTTGTGGACGGGTGTCTTTTATACCGATAACAAGTTCAAATAGGTGCCATTACTACAGGCAATGAGTGTAGGACAGAGGAGCCTCTTCAAGAAGAAGTTACAGGTCTGTGAGACTCAGAAATCTTATTTGTAAGTGACCAAATACTTATTTTCTGCCATAATTTGCAAATCAATTCGTGAAAAATCAGACAATGTGATTTTCTGGATGTGTTTTCTCATATTGTCTCTCATAGTTGACGTCTACCTATGATGTCAATTACAGGCCTCTCTCATCTTTTTAAGTGGGAGAACTTATACAACTGGTATCTGACTAAATACTTTACCCTCTGTATGTGATCAGGCCTGCAGTGTCTAATTTCTGTTGGCTAGTGAGCATACAGTGTTATGGAAGCTTCATTGGGAGTCTCCAATGTGATTCTGAGAGATGTTAGGCACAGAATCGTGGTGCAAGGCCTTTAAAATACTAGAAGAATTCTCAGATTTTTAAAAAGCTATTGTATTTTCATTTCTTCACTTCCACGGAGGTTCATTACCCCTAAGCCCAGCAAATGTGGAGGGTTAACCATAATGTCCACAACAGGTAAAAGCTGGGCAAAGGTGAGACACAACCCCCTACTTTGAATCCACTGCCTTCTCTTGTCTGGGATACTTTCTTTATGCATCCCTCTCTTGTGAAGGTTACCTTCCTTCCCACATACAATCTGCCCTGTATCTCAACTACAATCCAGCCACTCTATTCATTTACCTCTCTTGCTCTTTCAAGGTTACTCCATTTTCTTGCTTAGTTTCTCCAACTCTACTGGGCCACCTCACAGGCCATAATAACCCCACTAGTCATTCTTGTTTCTTTTTTTTTTTTACTCTGTCAAGTCACTCAAGCCTTCTTCTAATCAACAAGGCAAGCAGCTGAAGGTCAATGCTCAAATGCAAAACCAAGAGGGGAATACTATGAGCTGTAGTCCCCCAAAAATTCCTAACCCCAGTTTTTATTATGGACGTGTCATGTTTATAAAGAAAAATGCTGTATGTGTATGTTTTTTAAGCAGCACTACACCTTGTGCTGAGGACACGGCTGCACGGACAATATAGACTTTGCTCTGTGTGTCACAAAGCTCTGACCACGGTTTGCCTATAATTTAGGTAAGTAAGAGTACAACAGGGCCAACACAGTTGAACCTTTGGCTTCTAGATAGTCCCCTCCTAGTCCTGGTACTCTACAGACATATATTGAAGAACTATATTTATGACATATCCATCCTCAAACCGGGTTATCTAGTAAGCTTGATAATGTATTGTTTACAGATACCTTTAGTACAAATTTGCATTAGAATGAGTAAGGGACCAAAGAGCACAACAGATAGAGATGAAAAAGTCATCTGGACCTGCCAAGCTTGCTATGAATACCAGGGCACTCTGAACCAAGATAAGAGTTTAAACACTATCCAGCGATCAATTTTACAAGCCACTGTCTCCTAGCTCAGCAGAAAAATTAAAGCGCAGACATTTGCTACTGTTTTTTGCTCATTCACAGGCAGACTACCCTGGTTACAAATGCACATTGCCTTTGGAGTTCCTTCATTATGTTATTTCTTTTAACCCTGGTTCGAAAATACTATAGCAACACTTTCACCTCTCCTTTGTAAGCATTCACTCATTATTGTGCCCAAATGATAAATCAACCCCCTTGTTTCCCTACAGAGGTTGATGTAATGGTCCCACAATGTGCACTACATCCCTGGCAGATCCATTTTCATGCTTCACAGTACAGGCAAATAAAGGGGGCAAATTTTGGATGCAGAAGGCCACAGTTTACCAACACCTTGAAGACTTTCAGTGATGAACCTATCAATGAAAAGGAAAAAAAAAAACGATTCTTCATAGCTCCTGAAAACCTTTACAGTAAAAATATTGTTTCACTTCGGACCTGCTATAATGAAGCAACTAGTTGAAGATAGATTATCACTTAAGAGTAGCAGGTAGGCGATTCATAACTCTCAACAGATTAGGTGGAAGAGTGAAATTTACCTGGCAGCTACCTGGAGTTAATGGAGACTGGATCTGTAGAGAGCTATTGTATGGAGTTGAGGTCAATAGAATGCTAGAAGAGAAGGAACAATAGGCCAAGGGATTTTGAAGGGAGGCAAGGAACTTCCAAAAATCTTCCTCCACCTTGTTGTGTCTAAACATTCTTATTAGTCTTGTTTTAAGTGCCATGCATACAAATTGACTGGCTGTGCCTAGAAAGATGCTATGCCTCACTCTCCTCTGAGTATTTGTGACAACAGAAAAGCGGTAAGCACATTGGCTGTCATCAGCACCCATTCTTATACAAGTTGAGCATTCTTTATTCACAATACTCCAAATTCCTTAGTGGGCTGAGAAGGCAATATCTTTGCTTTCTGATGGTAGATGTAAACAAACACAATTATTAAATATATTGTATAACATTAACTTCACATTTTTTACTTTGTGGGTTATTTATACATTATAACTGTAGTCTCAATTCACTTCTGACATGATAAATAAATAAAATTCAAGCTATAAAAGGTGTCTGTGAAACAGAAATTAATTTCATGTTTGAACTTGGATCCCATCTCCAAGATATCTCATTATGTATTCATATGTAAAAATAGGTACAGTAGTCTCTCACTTATCCAAGCCTCGCTTATCCAAGCCTCTGGATAATCCAAGCCATTTTTGTAGTCAATATTTTCAATATATCGTGATATTTTGGTGCTAAATTTGTAAATACAGTAATTACAACATAACATTACTGCATATTGAATTACTTTTTCTGTCTAATTTGTTGTATAACATGATGTTTTGGTGCTTAATTTGTAAAATCATAACCTAATTTGATGTTTAATAGGCTTTTCCTTAATCCCTCCTTATTATCCAAGATATTCGCTTATCCAAGCTTCTACCGGCCCGTTTAGCTTGGATAAGTGAGACGCTACTGTATTCCAAAATCCAAAATAGTTCTGCTCCAAAGCATTTTGTATAAGCAGCTTGTGTATATTTCCATTTCTCCCCACCTAACTACCATGCAGTGTCTCCACTCTAAGCCATCTTTTGCAAGTAGATATTTAGCCATTTAGGCATGCTTGCTTAAAGGGAGGATTATACGTAATCTGTGACAGACAAATGCAACTCTCCACAAGCATTAAATAAGTATATTTTCTGAAATCTACAGGAAAGGCAGCTTAACACAGCAGGATACAGTTACAGAATCTTGCAATACACGATTGCTGCTGGAGTAATGCATAAATGTAGTTGTGCCGCCTGAATCAAAAGCTTGAAAACAACGGCTATTAACAATTCCCTCTTTTTCTATCTTTATGAAAAACTTGCTTTGAAAGAAGGAAATCACTAAAACAAGCTTCTACTTATTCTTGTATGTCTCCAATACCTGTTCCAACAGCACCACACAAACTGCTCATTTTCCAGCTTTTATTGTCATTCACGTTCTATTTCTCCTAAAAAAAAGCCTTTTCCAATCTGAACTTGGGACCAAATGGGATGCAGAAAAGTATTAATTTTAGGGACATCAGGGCTAGGATGAGTCAGGTGAAAAGGGATTCATACTTTGCTCCAAGGTGACCCAAATGTGGTGACTTGAAAAGGTCTCTCAATTATGCTAGCTGGCATATCTTTATGCAAACTGGCACATATTTGCCTTTGTCATAATCCACACTGTGCGTCTAAGTCAGGAGGACACAGAGAAATGAAGTAGTCTCCTTCTCTTCATCCGCACTCGTGACTCCTTTCAGCTCCTGAGATGGCAGCACCATTGAATCTTTTATTCTGCACACAAAACAGAATTATTTTGATGCCAAATTCTTTACCCAGAAACAAATCTCATACTTATGTAATGCCATTACATAGCTCTATCTATCTATGAAAGTCAAAGTATGTATGCTTGTTTGTTTGATCTACAAAGGCTCCTACATGGCTTGATGGATCTGGACCAAACTTCATTACCAAACTCAAAATAATTGAGGGGTCAGAACTGAGAAAACAACAACACACCTTTCAGGCTCAGAGCAGAGGCAAAGAAAAGGAATGAAGGGCCGGGCTTTAGCACAGCAAATGAATCACCAAGCTGCAATAAATCTTGCCAACCGGAAGGCTGAGAGTTCAAAGCCCGGATTAGGATGAGTTCCGGACCTTTAGCCCAGCTTCTGCCTACCTAGCAGTTCAAAAACAAAAAAAGAGTAGATAAATAGGAACCGCATTAAAGTGGGGAGGTATTTATTTAGGCACCGCGTTTTGATCAGAAAAAGGAGGAAGTTTATGAACAAAGAAAGCTCTTTGGTAGGGAGATGGAGTGACAGTATCCCCCAGTGGTCGGAACTGAGCACAGCCTCCAAAGATGCCGAAAGAGGGGAAAGCCTATATACCTCTATCTGTGGTCTGTCTTGTCATTGTTATAACTGGCACTGAATGTTTGCTATATATGTGTTCTGTGATGCGCCCTGGGTCCTCCTCAGGGTGAGAAGGGCAGAATATAAATACTGTAAACAAACAAACAAATCAGACCGGCTGTTGCTAGGTGAAGTGGCCCTCTGAAATGTGACTGGGAAAGAAAGGGAGTGAAATGGATTGGCCACAATGGATTGTGTATGAGAGAAAGGAAGGGAGGAATAAATGAAAGGGGGAGAAAAAGAAAAAGATGGGAAAGAAAGGAACAAGAAGGAAGGAAGGAAGGAAGGAAGGAAGGAAGGAAGGAAGGAGATAGAGAATAAAAGGGAAAACAAGGAAGGGAAGGGGAAAAAGAAAAAAAGAAGGGACGAAAAGAAGGAAGAAAAAGGGAAGGGGTAAAAGTATAAGGGAAGGGAGGATGGAGGAGAGGAAAGGATAGGAGAGGGAAGGAGAAGGTGTATGAGGGAAAGGGAGGAAGGAAAGAATGAGCCATAAAGAAAATGCATACCCAGGCAATACTAGGTATATATGCTAATGTTGAATACAAACAAGTCTGAATCACCTTTACTCTTCCTTTCTTGATGGGGCAAGACCTTAACATCTCTGCAGAGGAAAGAACTCATGCAACCCACCCACCCAACTCTGAAAGGAGGATACAGGAAGTTAAGGTTCTTAGGAAATAGCTTCTAGCCAGGAATCCATAATACTATGCACCAGAGCACCAAGAAGTAATAATAATAATAATAAACTTTATTTATACCCTGCCACCATCTCCCCAACGGGGACTCGGGGCGGCTTACATGGGGCCATGCCCAGAACAATACAATATAACAAAATATAATAGAACAACAAATCATAGCACATTAAACAACGATAAAACAACAACAATAAAAGAAAATATACACTACATTAAACAAGATCAAAAGAACAATAAAACCAGGGGCGTTCAAGTAAGTTGATATGTTTCTTCTGTGACAATTTTCAGATTTCCTGGCAAAGCAGCAGTCAACACACTTTGGTAGTTTACTGTACACAAGACACTATATTAAAAAAATGAATATAATTTTAACTGCAGTTTCTTCAATTTATCACCTCTGGATGAGAGGCCTTTGGGGACTGAAAGAGGTTTCACAAATGTGCATAAAACAGGATTTACGAGAGCACCATAAACATGGATTAAAGTACAATCATTTCCACTTTGAAGGTGATTCAAAGCATTGTTGTAGAGGAAGAAACAGCATCTGAAATGGGGAATGCTTCAAGGAAGTCAAGGGTTTCTGGCACACTCAATGCAGGAGCACGACCAAAGTGGAAATGGCAAATCTTAGTCAAGGAGGGGATTTATAAAGACCTGGGGAAGGAGATTAAACAGGTACTAATACAATTTTTAAAACATGGAATATGAAACACAAGAACATGGTAACACAACATTTAGAATATATTTTGAAAGAGAATACTGAAGAAAAACCCAGAACAGACCAAGAAAGGTCATTTGATTTACTTAAAAGATGTGAGGATACGAGAGAAAGGTGTGGAAACAGTTTTAAATGGGTTTCTTCTGTGTCACCTGAATAACAATCTCTCCCACCTCTTGTGAAATCTGGCACAATTGTTCTCCTGCTCCTATCGTTCCTTTAAACCAATGGAAAAATCCACTGCACACAGGGGACATACTTTTGCAAAGGCACTCCCAAGTAGTTTTAGCTATTAGAGTCATCCAGGTAAATATACAATGGATGCCAATTAGATGGCATATTTGTCCCAAACGCACCTCTCAGTATAATCGCTTCTTATTCTTTTTACCGAATTGTAGAAAAGAGGAAAAGAACTGGCATATAATATCCTAAATGCTTCTTCAAGGCTAACAGACATGGCATGGAATTTTGTGAGCAGTATCACACTGATTTTGTCCACTCCTTTCTCCAAATAGTGGGCCATCTGAGGTTGCTGCTCTAAGTGAATTACACCATGCAGCTTCGTAAAACAGAATGGCTCAGCGTTACGCTTAGGGGAACTGGTCATACACCACAAATTTGGATTCTGTGGTGGAACCCTATAAAACCAGATCAGAAATCATGAGTTCTTGAGACATTTACTTACTTAGCCAAGGTTGAATGTGGCCATCTAAGTGAAGGTCTGGAACTGTGCCTGAAGACAATTTTATACTAGCATTTGAGTCAGACGTGGAAATGCTTTGAAGCTACCCTCTGGGAAATTACTGCAACATCACTGGGGTTAGACTGAGCAAATGGGAGCATCCAAGTCAGAAAGCTCAAAAGTATTCAGTGCCCAGAGACATGCACATCTTCAGGGCTAATCTTGAAATATTCAGTCGAGAAGGGTCAAGGGGAGCAAGAAGAAAGCAAACATTCAGAATCAGAAAAAAGACTCCTTCGCTTGGACAGTGAAAGGAATAAAAATTATGAATAGGGCGAAAGACTGAGGCATAGTACCTTAGCCAATGAATGAAAAAAACCTGATGAGAGTTAAGCAGTTCATTTTTCTTCATATGTAAATGTACAGATAGTAATAAAAGAAACAAGTGCAGTGAGTGAAATCCACATTAAGGTATATATTTTTCAAGAAATAACTCATAATATTTCCAAGCTTCTGGAGAGATCCCCATTTTTGTATTGTGGAAGCAGCAGTTTAAACCAATGAAGACAACCTTGACCCCCATCTAGAAGTCACAGATCTGCAAATATCAATCTGTATGATTGTGCTGAGTTTTTTTTTAAAGGCTTGGATTGTTTATATCTACAAACAATACAAATGGCCAACTATTTAATCCAGCGATCAATTTAGGTCCACAGTTTGATTTTTTGCAGGTTATGCCCTTGTTACAAGAAACTACCAAATCACCCTCTACAATCAATGCAAACCAGGAATAGTTTTAAGTCAGACCCATGGATTGTTTTAAAAGTAGCTGCAGCAGTGCATAAATTTCTTTTGCATAACTAAGCACACCAAGTGTTTAGCCGATATGAAGCAATTATTCAGCAAGACAAAAATTAATTGGGAGTCAAGATAAACTTATGAATACATAATCTAAGCACAACACAATTTCATTACTAAATATAGTACAATGAAGGCAAACAAATCTTTAAGAGAGTCAAATCCATTAACAAAAAACTAGAATCACCATATCAAAAACTATATCCATGCTCGCATTCTTACAGCCACTGCATTTTATAGGAATTACGGTGGGCCTGCAGTAGCCATACAGGTATGGTTCCAGGATCCCAAGGTGATACAAAAAACACACATGATCATACTTCATATCATTAAATGGCAGCATGATGAACACTATTTAATAATATGAAGTATGACAATCCACAGTTGCTCGAAATCGTAGATCCAGATTACCCACTTATTTATTTATTGTCCACTACAGTTCACTATGCCAGAGAAAACTTTCGATACATGGTAGAAAATTAGCATTTCTGCATAAATTAAATTTTCCAGGAAGTTGGTACCATGACTTGTGCCCTTGATTCCTAATTCAGATTTCCACTATACATCACCCAGGGCATGAGAACAGATTATGACATGACACTAACAGGAACCAGCTGAACATAACTGGAATCCCCTTTCAGAGTTCTACCATATTAATGGCCTCTCCTCTGAGCACATTCCAAACCCATGACCTCCAAAAATGAACACATTATTCCTGGTTAGGTCTAATTAAGTAGAATGAAGTGTTACTATGACTTCCTATGATCTGGAAACCATGTTTTTGTTGCTAATACCTAGAATAACATTGGCATTTCTTACTATTTAATCACCACACTGATTCATGTTAAGCATGTGATCTCCTCAAATGCTTAGTTTCTTCTGACATGTTCTGCTGTCAAACAAACATCCCCATATCCAACGGCACTTCTAAAAGAAAAACATATACATACCAAAGATTATGGCTTGGTAGATATAGATGTACACCTGCAACATGTATATATTATGGTATGCTATGCCTCAGGATGACTCAATTACACACATAGGAGCTGCCTTCTTTTGCAAAGCAAGTGCCCTGAACATGAAACCATTCAGACTGAGAAATTATACAAAGGCCAACACTTCTGGCTCGTTTCTTCCTCATGCACTGTATTGGTAACTGTTTCAACCCATTATGAATAAGGCTACTATAGAACAAGGTGGTGTGTGAACTGCGATCTAGAAGTCTGTGTTCACTCAAATGAATAAAGAATGTCTGAACAAAACAATCAAACCAGCTTCATACAGGTTGAGTGTTTCTTATCTGCAATGCCCAGGACAAGAAGTGTCTTGAATTATTTTAGATTTTGGAATACAATTCCTAGCTATGTCTGTGGCACCAAATGTGAATGCTATTTGCCTATGGGATTAATTACAGTAGCTACCAACATCCTCTGCCAAAGGATGATTGAATATCTTATTCCAGAAGCTAATTTGTCTCTCGCTGCACCAAACAGCCACGATTTCTAGAAATTTACATCTTAACTCAAAAATCAGTATTAGTATACACTGTGATACAGAAAGCAGTTAAATGACTGGGTGAAATATATATGCCACCCAATAACACAAATCCACCATCACCACTAGAGATTAAATGACCCAGAAAGAAACTAACAAATTGGGGGGTGGCCCCTTCCCTGCTGGCCTTAGCAGGCATTCCTGAGCCATCAAGCATTTGGTAATAATAATAATAATAATAATAATAATAATAATAATAATAATAATAATAACTTTATTTTTATACCCCGCCCCATCTCCCCGAAGGGACTCGGGGCGGCTTACATGGGGCCAGGCCCGATAAAACAAACAAAACCGTAACAAAGCAATAAAACAATTATCCCAGTAAAAAACATCAACATCAATAAAAACAATCATTAAAATCAACAAGCAGGATACAGTGTTAAAAACAGGAGACTAATTCGTAGATCCCAGGCGAAATGCAGAGTGATACGAAATGGGAAAAGGAAATTTCACAGTTGGACAATAAAGTGCGGTATAAAATGGCAAGACAACAACAATGGGACTATTATGGAATGGACAGAAAGATCAATCCAGCAACAACTAAACATCGAAGGCCTTTTGAAACAGCCAGGTTTTTAAGCTCTTCCGGAAGGAGAGGAGGGTAGGGACCTGCCTGATCTCTCTAGGTAGAGAGTTCCAAAGTCGGGGGGCCACGACAGAGAAGGCCCTCTCTCTCGTCCCCACCAACCGTGACTGTGAGGGTGGTGGGAGCGAGAGAAGGGCCTCCCCCGACGAGCGAAGAGAACGTGTGGGTTCATAGAGGGAGATGCGATCTCTAAGGTAGGTGGGTCCCAAACCGTTTAGGGCTTTGTAGGTGATAACCTGCACCTTGAATTGGGCCCGGAAAGTAAATGGCAGCCAGTGAAGCTCCTTAAACAGAGGCGTTGAACGCGCCCTGTAATTCGCTCCGGTTAGAAGCCTGGCTGCCGAACGCTGTACTAGTTGTAATTTCCGGGCCGTCTTCAAAGGCAGCCCCACGTAGAGCGCATTGCAATAGTCCAGTCTAGAGGTAACTAAGGCATGGACCACCCTGGTCAGATCAGACTTCTCGAGGTATGGCCGCAGCTGGTGCACAAGTTTTAGTTGTGCAAAGGCCCTCCCGGCCACGGCCGACACCTGAGCCTCAAGTGTCAGCCCCGAATCCAGGAGGACCCCCAAGCTACGGACCTGCGTTTTCAGGGGGAGTGCGACCCCGTCAAGAACAGGTTGCCACCCAATACCCCGATCAGACGTACGACTGACCTGGAGGACCTCTGTCTTGTCGAGATTAAGTCTCAGTTTGTTCACCCTCATCCAGGCCAACACAGCGGCCAGACACTGGTCCAGAATCCGAGGGGCTTCCTTGGATTTAGGTGGAAAAGAGTAGTAGAGTTGGGTGTCATCCGCGTAGAGATGGCACCGTACTCCAAAACTCCGGATGGCCTCACCCAGCGGTTTCATGTAGATGTTAAAAAGCATGGGGGACAAAATAGAACCTTGCGGGACCCCACAGGTCAATGGCCAGGGGTCCGAGAAGGTGTCCCCCAGCTTCACCAACTGGGAATGACCCTCCAGAAAGGACTGGAGCCACTGGAGTGCAGTACCCCCAAGGCCCATCCCAGAGAGCCGCCCCAGAAGGATACCATGGTCGATGGTATCGAAAGCTGCTGAGATGTCCAAGAGAACCAGCAGGGTCACACTCCCCCTGTCCAGTTCCCTGCGGAGGTAATCCACCAAGGCAACCAAAGCCGTCTCGGTACTGAACCCAGACCTGAAGCCAGACTGTGATTGGTCCAGAAAATCCGTATCTTCCAAGAATCCCTGGAGCTGAGAGGCAACCACCCGCTCCAAGACCTTGCCCAAGAATGGTAGGTTAGAGATTGGCCTGTAGTTACAAGGATTGGTCGGATCTAATGAGGCCTTCTTCAAAATAGGCCTTACCATGGCTTGTTTTAGGCTGGATGGAAATTTGCCCTGCCCCAAAGAGGCATTAATTATTGCCACAAACCAATTAACTAACCCACCACTGGCCTGTTTTAAAAGCCAAGATGGGCAGGGATCTAGGGCACAGGTCGTCGCCCTCACTGCTCCAAGAATCTTGTCCACATCATCAGGTTGCACAAACTGAAACGAATCCCACAAGATCGAACAGACAGATGCCTCGGTTACCTCACCTGGCAATGCTTCAAGACTGGCGTCCAAGTCGGAACGAATCTGAGCGACTTTGTCTGCAAAATGGTGAGCGAACTCGCTACACCGAGTTGCCGAGGAGTCAGGTGCTCCCCCACCCTGAGAAGGGTGGAGGAGCTCCCCAACAACTCGGAACAACTCAGAAGATCTATTTGTTGCAGACGCGATGCGGGCAGTCGTGAAAACCTTCCTGGCTGCCCGCAACGCCGCGGAATAAGCCCTAATAGCGGCTTTAGACCGTGCTCGGTCAGAAACGTCGCGAGTTCTCCGCCAGCGCCACTCTAGTCTCCTTCTCCCACGTTTCATCTCCGCCAGCTCCCCGGTGAACCAGGGAGCCGGGGCAACTCCACGCAGCGAGAGGGGACGTTCGGGAGCGATCATGTCAATAGCCCTGGACAACTCGGTATTGTAATGAGCGACCAAGGCATCGACAGGATCGCCAGCCTCTATAGCAGACAGAACCCCAAGAGACGTCAGGAGTCCCTCAGGATCCATAAGTCTCCTGGGGCAGACCATCTTAATGGGCCCACCACCCCTGCGGAGGTTTGAGGACACGGTGAGTCTTAAACTGATCAGATAATGGTCAGACCATGACAATGGAAGAATAGTTTGCTCTTCCACTCTGACCAAACCGTCGCCCACAACCAAGACCAGGTCGAGTGTATGACCAGCTTGATGGGTGGGACCCGATATTACTTAGGACAGCCCCATGGTCATCATGGCGGCCATGAATTCCTGAGCCGCACCTGTCAAGGTGGCCTCAGCGTGGATATTGAAGTCACCCAATACCAAAAGGCGCTGGGAGCCCAACACCACGCTAGAGACCACCTCAGCTAGCTCAGGTAGGGAGACTGCTGTGTCGCGGGGTGGATGGTACACCAGCAGAATCCCCAAACTGTCCCGGGTACCCACCTTCAAGTGGAGACACTCAAACCCAGCAGTTTGCGGAACGGCGCATCTGACCAGGGCGATGGACTGCCGAAAGACCACCGCAACCCCACCTCCCCGCCCTCCAGGCCTGGCCTGCTGACGCACCCCGAAACCCGGAGGACAAAGCTGGGTAAGGTTTACCCCACCCAGTTCATCCAACCAGGTCTCGGTGATGCAAGCCAGATCCGCCTGCTCATCTAGGATTAAGTCCTGGATAATTGCAGATTTCCCACTGACGGATCTGGCATTAAACAGCAGTACCTTCAACCCGGAGGGGCTGCCATGGAGGCTACCACACCTAACCTTCTCCAGGGTCGCAAGACACCTGTTGCGCTTCTCCCTGGGAAACTGTTGACCGCACCCCCTCCTCCCCCACACGACCTCGATGGAACCCTCCCCCCCCCCGGACCCCACCCCCCAGAGATCCTGGCTCTACTGAAATGTTATTAAGAGGGCCTAGTCAGCTCCCTGAATTCAAAGGGCTGCAAGGATCTCCATCTTGTGTAGTGTCTAGAGAAGGGGACAGATAGAGCCTATCAGAGGGGGGAGACCTCTCGAAGCAGCTTGACAAGGTGTTAGAAAGCAGGGCTTGTGGGCAGGGTATGGAGAGGGGTTGAGCAGATTTAACTGAAAGCGAATTTACTGGGGAAGAGGACCTGCACAAAGGGTTAAACATCCTGTTTGACTTAGCCGGGGCTCGGGTATGTGAGGGCAGGTTGGGCATGAGAGGGCGAGTCGAGGGGTCTACAATTACCCTTCTGATGGTGATACCCCAAGAGTTCAGCTGGGACCTGACAGCCCATAGTTCTTCTATTAACCGCTTGTCCTCAAAGGTGGTGATGAGGCGAGTCGAGTGATCATAGGATTGGAAGTCCTTGTGAAGCCAAGAGATGGTCTTAATCTTGATTTCTTTCAGGCTCCTAGAAAGAATTTGGGCCAAGGACCTCCGAATCCCTCTTTTTGAGGTCCATCTGCCTCTATTCAGTTGAAAGTCTTTGATATCAAATGCCAGTTGTTCCACTTGAAACGGATGGTCATAATGGCATCCTGCAGACCAGAGGGGAAAGTCCATCCCCAACGAAGTGTTCATTATCTGCTTTGGTGCTCCCGTTTCAAAATCCATACTCTCATCTTTCCCCTGTCCATGTTGTCCACCAGACAGATCTCCTCCTCCCTCAGCTTCCCCATTGTCTAGTATTTCATCCTTGCTACCCTTATGTTGTCCAATCTCTCCCTCTCCGATCATATCTGAGGGCCAACTGATCTCCGTTGAGTTATGTCCAATGATATTAATTTCCTCCCCAGGGGTATTATGCTGAGGAAAGTTATTTGCCATCAACGAGAATCCTTTAAGAAGAAGATCTACTTTCTCGTTCAAGGTTACTAGCTGAGAGAGGACTAGGCTAAAAGACCTTCCCATCAGCTGGCACAATTGGGACATTTCATGGTTTCCATAAATGTCGGTCATTTCTAGGGAATTGTGTGATAACCTAGAGGTTGATAGAGGTTGAGATGCACACTGATAGGGAAGTTGTGGGTGGAGTTGAGGAAGAAATTTAGTTTTAAATGTAATTTCATTTGCACAAATATTTTTTAATCTTAACTGTTAAAGTTAGTAATAACAACAACTGCAACAGCAGCAACAACCAGAGTTAATTCCACTGCTATACACTTGGTTCAAGATTGTCACAGTTAAGAAAAAAGTGAACCTTCTGGAAATGCTGAAGGTACAATGACAGGTTCATTTGATGGCATCTAAAGTAGCTCAATAGCAAACATCTACACTGGAACAATTAAGAACTTTATCAGGCACCCAAAGCTTCAATTTTAGGTGGCAAAGCATCTTTTTTCTTAGGATAAATAACACTGGACAATGGAATGACAATTCAGTAAAAGGCTAGGTCATGCACATTCCTGGAATCTGATATACAGCGATGATTAAGAAAAAACAAAGTCCCCTTGTTCCGGAGTTACAGCAATCAGCTCCACTCTATGTGTAGCTCATTTATTTACTTCATATCCCCCACCTTTCCATGCCATTTCACTGTATCTGAGTCCTCACTCTATCATACACCTGCCTACTAGTATATAAAAGCCAAAGGGGCAAATAAAATAGTCTGCTAAGCTCCCTTTCAAAACCAAGAGGGACAACTGATCGGAAGAGCGGGCACAGGTTTGATTCTAATCTATTGATAGATCTCAGGATGACTTGCAACAGAATAGAAATCCTTACCAATTTCAGCTGTGAGATTGGAAGCAATAGCGGCAAGCATGCAGCTCTGCCCTCCCTGGCTTGCTGATAAAATGAAGCAAATTTGAGATATTCAAGAGTGCTTTAATACTCGTATGTAACAGGACTGTAGGTTCTGCACAGCTACATTCAGCACTTTGGCACCATTTTCAGGTTCTTGGATCTCAACACTGTAGTATTCTGCAAGCCGCACAACCTGAGGATCACAACCAGATACAGTGAAGACCTCTGCCCTTGTGCTTTGCTACTCTACTGCTATTTATTTATCATGTCAGAAGTGAACCGAAGGTACAAGCTGTAATATATTTGACAACACAACGTTTAAAAAAACACAATAACAACTTGGCATTATACTAAATGTCTTTTGACCAGTAGCTGGCCACTTGTCCACTCTGGTGTTGCTGAAAAAAGGTCCTCCATAGTGCATGTGGCAGGGCTCAGACTGCGTAGGTGGTCTGTGGTTTGCTCTTCTCCACACTCGCATGTCATGGAATCCACTTTGCAGCCCCATTTCTTAAGGTTGGTTTTGCATCTCGTGGTGCCAGAGCAGAGTCTGTTAAGCACCTTCCAAGTCACCCAGTCTTCTGTGTGCCCAGGAGGGAGTCTCTCATCTGGCGTCAGCTGCTGGATACGTGGAATACATCTCACCATGTTAAACAGTAGATGTGGCTCTTAACGAGACATGCCGCATTACCACATGATGTCTATGCCCTACACCATTGGATAAAATTATACTGTTAACCTGGAACTGCACCACCTGATATCTGTCGGGAAGTAGCAGTCAGTAATGAAAGGATTAAAGCATCGATATTTCCGGCCCACCCTCTGTTCAGACATCAGCCAGCATGCCAACACCTTAAATTAAGAAACAGCTTCCTAAGATATACAGAAATATTTGCATTAACACCTCAGCAAGCGAGAATCCAAAAGTGGCAGGCTAGAACCCGGAATCTCAATCCATGGCTGATACCAGATGAGAGACACAGAAGACGGGGGGACTTGGAAGGTGCCACAAAGTGGAGGCCACGACATGCAAGTGCGAAGAAGAGCAAACCACAGACCACTTCCTACAATGAGGTCTGAGCGCTGCCACATGGACAATGGAGGACTTTCTCACAGTGACACCAGAGGCACTCCAAGTGGCCAGCTTCTGGTCAAAGGAAATTTACCATATTGCCAAGGTTTTAACTTTGTGGTTTTTAAAATACATTGTAACTGTACACTCAATTTGCTTCTGACTTGATAAATAAAAATAAATAAACATTGTAGTAAAAGGCAAAACAGTGCTAACAGGCTTTGAAGTCTGCCCATCTCTGGTCTATAATAGCTTTGCCAGCATATGGAACAACACTGAGCTTATGACTACTGTGCACTAGTATAATAAATACAGTAAATCCAATAAGAGATTAAGACATTCTTGATATTTTGCAATCATGTCCCCCCAAAAGTCCTTTTCTTCCACCTCCCCACCTTCAGGTGGTACGGATAAACAGAAAAGGATTAGCTTAGCACCAAGGTCACTGTAACAAATACATAAATTACACCAAAGTGGAAGCTCTGGGGCTTGGCCTGAAATTCTCAGAAGTCAACATTTCTAATGGAAGAATTGCAAATATTTCCAATAATCCACAAAGATGTGGTCTTGCCCAAGACCATTCTCATTTTTACTGACAAAGCATGGTCTACCTATCTCACAGAACATGCCACTGAAATATATGAACCATCTACAAAAAAGCATGCAAAGAAACACTTCTGGATTTAACATAGGGTCCTGAACAATCCAAGCTGCACCAGGATACTCTCCTTATATATTCAGTGTACTGAATTTATAACTGCTGTTGTAACAAAGATGAAATAGTATGATTTACACAATACAATAAATCAGGCATTTGTGGGATGCCTGGCTAATGCATATGGTTTAAACACTCTCCTCTTGAAGCATCATGCAGTTGGCTTATTGTGTTGTCTACCAGTGGGCAGCACCACTTATCTGCTTTGTTCCCTCATAATAAACTAAAGAAAGAAACCATGAATATACTCTGGCTTAAATCTCTGGGATTTTTGGCAGAAATCAAACCACAGCAGAGAAGCTTGCTGCTGCAAGATGACAGAGCAAATCAACGGTGAAGCAAAATCTCTGCAAATGGTGCGTTAACAGGACACCATTCAAACACAACCGGGCAGGTTCCTGGCTTGTCCTGTCATGAAAATTCATCAACAGAATGGAAGGAAATAAGAGAACTGCAAGGAATGATTTGGTTGTATCAAATGATACATACAGCTTAAACAAAAACTCCCAATAAGGTTTGCTGCAGTCTATGGGGTTAAAAGTATGAAAGAGAGCCAGGATATTCCTTCAGCACAGAAAGATGCAATTTGCATCTCTGACTAGAACACATTTCTATTTTTAAAGAATACATCAAAATAGAATTGCTGCAGAAAGTCCAATCTCAGTGAGTATCCATGACCACATGATTATCTCCTGTGAAGGCATTTGGGACTTTAATAAACATTAATTAAGAAAGAAGAGCAACTTGTAATTAACAGGAAGATTTATGCAGTCAGCCCTCAAAGCTAGGCCAGAGCTGTAGCATGCTGCTTATGGGAATAATACTCTATAACTTGTTAGTCACTACAAAGAAAAATAGAAAAAGACAAATGAATCACCGTAAGTCCACATTTCATACGCAGGAACATTAGAAGAGGCAACAACGTGATTGGCTGGGAAGTCAAAGTCAAATAAAAATTTTAAAAATGGCTAGCATATTCAAAGCGCATGCCTCAGGATTTCTCTGATTTTCAATGCACAAAATGCTTTTGTCTCCATCCTAAAAAGATATTTTCAAGGTACACTTAGATAACAATTGCTATCATCTCAGGAGATAAAGTATTCTTTATACTCTTCACAAGTGAGCAGCTTAAGATAATGTTTCAAAGCATTATATTAAACTGTTTTTGTAGAAATATTCCTAGAGAACGGTTTTTGTAGGTAATAGTTAATAGGTATAGAGATTCTGAACAGAAGGCATCTGAACACTCAAAGACGAATGCAAACAGCTAGGCAAGGCCATGTCTTCTTTCTAGATGACCCACAAAATCTGCAAAGAAATACTTGGATTATAATGCATGCTTTCATAATTACCCACCTCTCAAAACATCTTAAATCTCAAGAGGCATTAACTTCACACAATATGTAAGCCATATGAGAATTCTTGCATCTCAACACATAGCCTCTTTTACAAAAGCAGTAAAATCAAAGGAATGATAAAGAGTAAAATTAAACCCCGAATTGTTTCATCTTCTGTCTTATTTTTCTGTATAAAATACAAACAAAGAATCATAGAAATCTGAGTACTGATAGAAAATCATTTGTGTGGTTCTCATTGTGTTAGAGTAAAACCTAGAAGACCTGGATTGTAACAAGGCTTTAGACACAAAGTCACTGGGTGACCACAGAATAGTCTTTGTGGAAATCTTTGAGAGTAAAATATATGCTACTGGGAGTTTGTGGAAGAAAAGGATGGATGCATGCATGCAAATAAAGCAATAAATAATAACTGAAAATAACTTTTTCTGAAGGGCAGTCAACAGTTTTCAGAACTGCTGGGAGCCAATGTGATGGTGTAGTTTGAGTGTTGGTCTATGACTCTAGATACCAGGGGTTGAATCCCTCCTTGACTCCTGGAAACCCATTCAGATAAGTCATGCATCAGAGGAGGAAAAGTCAACCCACCTTCAGAATAAATCTTGCCAATGAATCCCCAGAATAGGGGTGTCTTAAGAATGCCATAAGCTTGAATGACTTGAAGGCACATAACAACAACAAAATATCATTACAGAAGGGAAGCTATCAGAAATAAAGACTTTCAATTATTAATTAAAAATCACTTGCAAAAGAGGTGGAACAAACAGAAATGCCTAGCATGTTCATTAAAGGCCATACTTTTTACTGAAATGCCCATCTTACTACTGGAATAAAAATCCCCTTAGACAAAAGCCCATCCTCATCGGAGTGAACTGCAAAATAACTACTAAGGCCAAGCCATTAAACAATCAAACTACAAAAGAAAAGAATGTCTTCACCTAATAACTAAAAATGACAGAAGTCATGGAAGGAGAAGATGTTAATTGGGACACAACTACAGAAAGGCCCATTTTCTTCTCCTTAAACTCCAATCCTCTCTTGGTGGGACAAACAGAAACAAAGGCTTCAGCTTGCAATCTCAGTATCCCAACAGGTTAGAATGGGGAAACGTGATCCTCAATCATGTAAGCCTTGATAGGTGTAAGAGTACAGGCAGTCCCCAAGTTAGGAACAAGAAAGGTTCTTTAGGTTTGTTCTTAAGTTGAATTTGTATGCAAGTCAGAACAGGCACATTTTTGAAGTGTAACTCCAAATATATACACATACATATATGTACATACTGTACATACATAGAAAGTCCACGAGTTACAATAATCAATGCTTTGGATAGCAAAGGGAAGGATGAACACCCCTGTGGGGTTTGTTTTGCTGTTTGTGCCCCTGTTCAGAAGTTTTCACTTCACTTTCTGATCCTGGTTTTTTTTTCCCCTGTGTCAGGAGCAACCTGAGTCGCTTCTGGTGTGAGAAAATTGGCCTTCTGCAAGGATGTTGCACAGGAGACACCCGGATGTTTTGATGCTTTTACCATCCTTGTGGGAGGCTTCTCTCATGTCCCCGCATGGAGCTGGAGCTGATAGAGGGAGCTCATTCGCGCTCTCCCCGGGTGGGATTCGAACCTGGCAGCCTTCAGGTCAGCAACCCAACCTTCAAGTCACAAGGCTTTAACCCACTACTCCACCTGGGGCTCCTGTGATAATCAGATTTTGAAATATTTGGCTTACTGTAAAAACAAGAATTGGAAAGAAAGCTTCAATGGAGACCCCCTTTCCCCATGACAACTCTTCCAGGAGTGAATTTCCCTTCCTTGGGATAGACTTCTCTCATCTCGCCCCCATTTGTAACTATGAGAATTTGAAAGTCAGATGTTTGTAACTAGGGTATTGTCTGTACTTCGAACTGAGCTCAGAAAGTAACTAGCTATCAGTCAATTGGAATTATTGACTCGGAACAAAAGTCTGGCTGCTGCATTTTGCAATAACTGCAGCTTTTGGACAGTGGAAATTTACCTTAAAGGTATTTTACAGATCACATTCTGTACTGCTTCCAAAAGAAAGCAGAGTTCTACTCATTTCTGGTTGTTTATTCCCCTTTTGCCATTGTTGGTTATCTATTACTGTATATTGAATTTCTCCCTTACAAGACCCAAGGCATCATACAACACAGATTAAAATATAATATAGATAAATAATCAAAATACTAAAAAAAGATTTAAAAAGCAGTTAAATAAACAATTATATTATAACCAACACTGAATTAAACTATTTAAAATTGGATAAACTTTATTGTTTAAAAATACAGCATGTCATTAACAAACATTTTTATGACAACCAGCTATTGACCCAAAGCCTGCCTAAATAAGATGTTCTTTGCCTACCAATAGGAGGTAACCAATTTACCCATAAATCTGGGAACAGCTACCAAGATGGTGTTTGTTTAATGTGCCCATGATAGCTGTGTGACTAACATAAAGACTTCCACTGAGGATCTCAACATTTTGGCAAGCACATAAAGGTACTTATGCAGGTTCAAAATATTGGCTGGATGTTTGATCCTCCAGAGCAGGGGTCCCCAAACTAAGGCCCGGGGGCCGGATGCGGCCCTCCAAGGTAATTTACCTGGCCCCCACCCTCATTTATAATATAATATTTTATATCAGTTTTAATAATATAATATATTGTATATATACATATAATATTGATAAGAATATTATCATTTTATACAATATAATGCTAACAATAATACCATATAATAATATTAATTATATGTTATATATTACATATAATATTACAGTATAGTGGTATAGTTCAATATAGTATAATGCTAATATTGTGCTATGCTAATAATATAATATATTGTATGTACATACAGCTGCTCTGAGTTCCCTTCGGGGTGAGAAGGGTGGGATATAAATGTAGTAAATAAATGTAGTAAATGAATAAATAAATAATTTTGGACTTAGGCTCGCCCAAAGTCTGAAATGACTTGAAGACACACAACAACAACAACCCTAATTAACCTGACTATCTCATTGGCCAGAAGCAGGCCGACACCTCCTATTGAAATCCTGATAGGTTTATGTTGGTTAAAATTATTTTCATTTTTAAATATTGTATTGTTCTTTCATTGTTATTGTTGTTTTGCACTACAAATAAGATATGTGCAGTGTGCATAGGAATTTGTTCGGTTTTTTCCCCAAATGATAATTTGGCCCCTCAACAGTCTGAAGGATTGTGGACCGGCCCTCTGCTTTAAAAGTTTGAGGACCCCCGCTCCAGAGGGTTACAAGACTGAACCTTAGCCCCTGGTCTCTGCAAATACATGTACCCTGTTTCCCCTAAAATAAGACATCCCCAGAAAATAAGACCTAGTAGAGGTTTTGCTGAATTGCTAAATATAAGTCCTCCCCCGAAAGTAAGACCTAGCAAAGTTTTTGTTTCAAAGCATGCCCAATGAACAGAACACCAGAGCATGCAGGATCGGTAAACGTACCTACCATAGAGTGTTGTACATGGAAATAATGGTAGTAACAAGAAATTCTTGATAGGATTCACAGTTTGTCTGGTCTTGCTGGTTTGTGATGACAACTGCTGTACAGTATATAATAAATGTTCATTTTTTTGTTCTATAATAAACTAGCTGTGCCCGGCCACGCGTTGCTGTGGCAAAGTGGTGGTGGTATTGGTTAAAAATTGTTGCGTAATTTTTATTTGATGTTATTTGTATTTTTTAATTAATTTTATTGTAAGTTATCTTTTTATTTATTACAATTTATTATTTTCTTGTATTATTTTTAGTTATTTTCTGTTATTATAGTATTTTATTGTATTAATTTTTAGCGTTTTTAATTATTTTTTAGTGTTTTTTATTTTTTTTATTGGGTTGCTAGGAGACCGTTGGAGGAGCTTAGCCTTCTAACTGGCAGCAATTGGATAAAAGCAATTATTCCTTTCTCTCTAATTAGGACTTTATTTTTCTTTTCTTTTTGTTGTATCAACCTAGAGCCGTGGATGATGGGTTGTGTCGTCAAATTTCGAGGTTGGGGGCCCTGTAGTTTTGTTGTTTTGTGGGTCGCCATGATGCCATCACTCTTTTATTCTATAATAAATGTGAATTCTTCTTCATGGAAGAATAAGACATCCCCTGAAAATAAGACCTAGAGCATCTTTGGGAGCAAACATTAATATAAGACACTGTCTTATTTTCGGGGAAACACGGTAACCTATCATGTTTTGTCTTCATTGTAACTAATTGAGAAGCAAGAGAATCTGTGAAACAGAAAGCTTAGTAGGTCATTGATTTTTTTTCAGTCTATCCCTCTGTCAATGTTTGTCTCCTGGGAAAAGTAACCTAACCAGTACTCTATATCCCATCCTTAGCACACTAACATTAATCATTACGGTACAACATGCCAGTCAACCACAGATATACATATACAGTGTGGATAAGTTTTCATGAAAAATAATGTGGGATATTTTCTATCCCATCACTCTGACATATTAAGTACAATATCAGAATACACAGATCTGTTGTTATCAAAGATATAGTTCAAAGAGGAATATGCACAAGCATACTGGACAAAGTAGTACTTGGGTGAAGAAAAGATCTATTAAACAGGGGGGGAAAATTACTTCACACAAAGGTTGTCTTTGAGGCCTACTGCAAAGACTTCAACAAGATTTCTGCATCAGATTACGCAAGGAAGCTGGATCCCAAAGGTACAAAGCTAGCACTTTGCCTCCATTTTATCAATACTTGGAACAAACATCTATAATGAAATCTGTGTAAATGGCTTGAGAAGGGGCTCTTTGCAAGCTCAACCCTGCATATCCTTTTATATGGCTGTTATTCTCACACACACACACAGGAAGAATCTCCCTATACAGAAACACTAAAGAGCATTAAATATGTATTGATTTTTTTCAGTCACTTCTAAATGGAAGACTAATGTGAAGTAGCTTGCAAAAATGGCAGAAGGTAAAATAATATGCTTCTTCTTTAAAGTATTTTAAACGTTAGCATGTATATGTATTAAACACTTTGAAACCCCTCCAGTTCTAATACTGATCTCAAGTCCTCACTCTCTGGTGTTGCTAGCCATCCTGAGTTTCATGTAAATATCACTACGGTGAAATATAACCTTTTAAATAGATAAATCTGGAAGCAAAGACTGCCACGTCAACCTAATGTGAAGCCAAGGCTGGTAAACCACATGATGACCTATAAAAGGGTCTGAACACAACATACAATTCTATATGGAAATCAACGACTGATCTGTCTTACTCATGATAGCCTATTGGCAGTACTTTCCTTACAATCTGACTATCTTACCTCACTCCAGCTATTCAAGATGCTTTACAAGGGGTATCAAGGCTGAGCTACACACATAGCAGGTGTTTCATGACTGATAGGTAGTTTCTCCTTCCAAGGACTGAACAGTTATAAGAAAAAGAATATCTTCCCTGGAAAAAAAAAAGCCCCGAAGCCTTGTCTCCAAAGGAGTAAGTGGGCATACAGATAAAGGTAAAGTGGAGGAAAGATAAATTTACTACAGTTAAATGTTTAGACTACTGCAATCACTTGAAGGGGTTATTTTTCTGTAAGGAAACTGAATTTAAATCTGAAAACATGTATTTAAGCAGAACTGTCAGCCTTTTCATTTTATTACACACCCAGAAACGAAAGATGTATGAATCAGCAGGCTTGTATTTTGCTACTGTTACCTAAATATAGCTCATGCATACTAGTCCAATTCCAATTTTTCTTATAGGCGTGAAACTAAACAAATTCTCATAAAGTAAAAAATGAATTCTTTCTTAGTCAATTTTCCTTCCTTTACGGAGATGTGCCATTGCCAAACCATTCCCAAATACTGCCAAACTAAACCTGCAGTGAAGGTCAGGTAGTTATATTATGAACTGCTCTGTAAAAACATAATTGTAAAGGCTTCAGTTCTTCCAAATGCATATGACAACTGACGCCACTGCATTCAAATTAATTAAAATAACACGAAAAGAGATGAAAGACTTTCAAAAAGGAAGGAAACGGGGACATAATTACACTCTTCTTTTCATGAATGGAAATGTCTATCTTTCCCCTTCTTTGATCTAATTCAAGACTTCCCATAGGTTGAAATGCACACACCTTAAAACCTCCCATCTTCAGGAGGAAATGTTATAGTAAGAGTCTAAAACCAATTCTTCTGGTGCCTTTGAACAATCTAAGACATATATTTTCCCAGAGGCATGTAGCTATACTCTACTAGACAATGAATGGAAATACAGAGTGCTGTAAAGAAAGTATTGCTAACTCAAGGATTGCCAATTTGCAATTCATCTGGATGACCTCACAAAGTAAACAGAAAGTCAATGGAACTGAGGTCAAGTAACACTGCAATAGCATTTGGACTGGGAATATATAAAGTGAGGTGAAGACCTCCCCACTGGATAATACTGATAGGAAGATCAGGATTTCAGGAACAGAATTTATAGTTGTTAGTAGGTAGGTAGGCAGCAGTCAACAAATACCAGGTTACATTTTAATGGAAAGAACTGACAAAACCACTTCAGAATACACCTTGCCCAAGAAAACCCCTATGAAATCCATGGGGTTGCCGTAAGATGGCTTGAAGGCACATATACAACTACTCTCCTTCAGAACTCAACACAGCTTTGGGAGGGTACATATATGCTGGAGTATTAATGCAGTTTGACACCACAGATTTCTGTTTACATGTTGTTTGATCTGAAGGAAGAGCCTGTTAAACAAGAGATGTTTAGAAAGTTTCAATGCAAGGGATGGGCTTGGGAGCATTCTCAGCCCAAGAGGCCAGAGAAAAGAAAGGAGACTCCTTCTCCTATCAGAATCTGAGCCTGCACACAAATATATTTGTGTGTGCATCTACAACCACACACATTTGTGTGTGTGTGTGTATTTTTTCATTCCAAAAAAGCAGTCCTCGATTGTGCCATATTTATAATTCATACATATTGCTATACCACAGTATATAATGGGACCTCAGCATTCAAGGATTTTGGTATTCATAGGGATTCTGAAACCAAACTCCAATGGATAGCATGGCCTCACTGTAAACATCTGTTTGTTTAAAAAAAATCAAACCATTTTATTACTATACCACAGTATATAACAAGAGCTGAGCATCTCAGAATTTTGGTATCCAAAGGGGTCCTGAAACCAAACCCCAGTACACAAAATGATTGTTATCAATCAGCCAATTGGCCTCATTAAAAACTCCAGTACACACTACAGGCCCACTGTACACATATACGTGTATATGTGCATGTGTATACACACACACATGTACATAAACACACACACACACACACACACACATATATATATATATGCATATGTACATGAGTATATATATACACATACACATATATATATGCATATGTATTTGCGCACATGTGCACACATGCATATGTATGTATACATTTTTATTTTTAAAACCACCCAAACAACCTTGGTTTGGCCATTTTATATATGTATTCTATCTATTATAGTTTTATAAGGCACACACATTACAATGAGATATATTGCCTGTGTGCATATACATATTTATACATATATATACATAGAGAGAGACCTGTCTGTGTGTATATATGTACATATGTACGTTGTTATTCCAAAAAAGCAAACCTTAATTTTGCAAGATCCACTGTCCACATATGTGTGTGTGTGTATAGCGAGAGAGAGAGAACAAATAGGAGTGAGGGAGGGAGATACAGATATTTGTGTGTATGTACAGGTACATTTTTCATTTGAGATAAACAAACCTTGATTTTGTCAGACCCACTGTGCACATATATATATATATGTGTGTGTGTGTGTATATATATATATATATATATATAGAGAGAGAGAGAGAGAGAGAGAGAGAGAGAGAGAGAGAGATTGGTGTGTGTGTGTACATTTTTTCATTCCAAATAACCAAACCTTGATTTTGCCAGACCCACTGTGCACATATATGTATGTGTGTGTATGTATGTGTGTATATATATATATATATATATATATATATATATAAAGAGAGAGAGAGAGAGAGAGATTGATTTGTGTGTGTGTACAGGTACATTTTTTCATTCCAAATATGCAAACCTTGATTTTGCCAGACCCACTGGGCACATATATATGTGTATGTGTGTGTAAATATATAGAGAGAGGGAGAGAAAGAGAGGGAGGGGAGATTTGTGTGTGTGTGTGTATACAGGTGAATTTTTTTCATTCCAAATAAGCAAACCTTGATTTTGCCAGACCCACTGTACATATATATATTTGTGTATATATAGAGAGAGGGTGATTTGTGTGTGTATGTATACAGGTACATGATGTCATTCCAAATATGCGAACCTTGATTTTGCCATTCTATATACATATTACATCTCCTATGTTTATATAAGCTTATGATGGGACTCACCGCTTTGCTCGCCCAAGAAGACCAGCTTGAATTTCCGCAGCGGGTTGCCGAAGTCCCCGCCCGCCGACATGATGATAAGGACGGAGCAGCAGCCTCAGATGGGAAAAGGAACGAGGGAGAAGGGGAAAGGAGAAAGGGGGGAGGGGGCCAAAAAACACCCGGAATTATTCTCCGCCGTACTTTGTCCCCCCACGGAGAGGTTTTTAAAGGGACCTAAAGATGAGGGGGGGAAGGAAAAAAGAGCCCACTCTTAAAGGGGCTCCCCAAAAGATTCGTTGAGGGGGAAGGAAGAAAAAAAAGGAGCGGCGGAGCGAAGGACGGAGAGGAGGAGAGAGAGAGACGGGGAGGGAGCCAGCCGGCCGCGCAGCCACGACAACACCTCTGGTGAGGCAAATCTAGGCCCCGCCTGCGGCCTGCCTCTCCTGCAGACGCCTCAGAGAGAAAGCTGGCCGCTTGGGAGCCTAATGCGCATGCGCACGGAGTAGCCGTCCAATCGGGATGAGGAAGGGCGGGGGTCTAACGCAGAGAGGGCGTGGCTAATGCGAATCTGGCTGTCACTGACTCAACCGAGTCGGCCGCCATATTGAAACGATGACGCAACACAAGCAGCAGCTGAAACGCATGCGCAGAAAAGAACAAAGAGGTCGTGCCCGGAACAGAATGAGGGCGGGGCTTTGAGATTGACAAGAGGCAGCTGTGCGAAGTGATTGGTTGAGTAACCATGGGGAGGCGGGACTTTTCTTTCCGAGGATGACATTAGACATTGTTTAGCGTCATGAATCCGCAGCAAGAAACAAGGGCAGTTCAGGTGGTATCAAACTGCGTTAATTCCACAGTATAGATGCAAGCCTAGATTACCTGATGCAGTTTCCTTTCCTATGCCTGAAACCTGGGCAACTAGAATTACAGTAGAGTCTCACTTATCCAACATAAACAAACGGCCGGCAGAACGTCGGATAAGCGAATATGTTGGATAATAAGGAGGGATTAAGGAAAAGCCTATTGAACGTCAAATTAGGTTATGATTTTACAAATTAAGCACCAAAACATCATGTTTGACAACAAATTGACAGAAAAAGCAGTTCAATACACAGCAATATTATGTAGTAATTACTGTATTTACGAATTTAGCACCAAAAATCACAATGTATTGAAAAGATTGACTACAAAAATATTGACTACTAAAGGACAGACTACGTTGGATAATCCAGAACATTGGATAAGCGAATGTTGGATAAGTGAGACTCTATGGTATAAGAAAGTGTGTGGTTTTAGAACCAGACATCCTGAGGAGTGAGGGTGAATGGGCCTTTAAAAGCACTGCTAATAACAAGGCAGCAGGAGATGACGAGATCCCAGCTAAGCTGTTTAAAATCTTGAAAGGTGATGCTATCAAGGTGATGCAAATCATAGGCCAGCAAGTATGGAAAATACAAGAATGGCCATCAGATTGGAAAAAAATCAATTTCTATCCCCATACCAAAAAAAAGGAAATGCTAAAGAATGCTCAAACTTCCGTACAGTGGCCCTTATTTCCCATGCCAGGAAGGTAATGCTCAAGATCCTGCAAGGCAGACTCCAGCAAGACATGGAGCAAGAGTTGCCAGATGCCCAAGCTGGGTTTAGAAAAGGCAGAGGAACGAGGGACCCAATGGCCAATATCCGGATGCTGGATAATGGAGGAAGACAGGGAGAATCATTGAAAAATCATTGAAAGTGAGGGCATAAATATGCCTAATGGCCAAACAATAAAGTGTCACCAGCCAGAGGCCTATAAATATCTGGGCATACTACAGCTGGACAACATCAAGCATGAACATGTGAAGACTGTGGTCAGTAAAGAATATACACAAAGGGTCAGAAAAAATTCTCAAAAACAAGCTCAATGGAGGCAACACCATCAAGGCCATAAACACCTGGGCCATACCTGTCATAAGATATACTGCTGGCATCATAAACTGGACACAGATGGAACTGGACAATTTGGACAGAAAAACAAGAAAACTCATGACCACCCTCGCAGTGATGTTGACCGGCTCTATCTGCCTAGAAGATCAGGGGGGCGAGGACTCTTACAAGTAAAACAAGCAGACAAAGAAGAAGAACATGCCCTGGCAGAATATGTAAAGCAAAGTGAAGAACCTGCTTTGATTGAAGTCAAAAATCAGAAACTCCTCAAAGCACAGCAGACAAAAAAATCAGTACAAGAAAACCGCACTACAAACTAGAGCTGACAGCTGGCACAACAAAACATTGCATGGAAAGTTCCTTGACAAAATTGAAGGAAAAGCTGATAAGGAGAAGACCTGGCTCTGGCTCACGAATGGGACCCTGAAGAAGGAGACAGAAGGCCTGATCCCTGCAGCCCAGGAGCAAGCAGTTGGTTCTCGCAGAAGCAGAGGAAGCAGGAGGACATTTTTGCTCCCTGGCTTCAGGTAGGATTTGGCTAAGATTTGGCTAAGATTTTAAACTGAGTTTGGGCTTGGCTCCTGTGGTCAAAGTCTAACTGTTGTGTGACTGTGTGTTGAAAGAGAGCCAGGTACTTAAGTTGATTGACAGCAGGCATTGTCCCCTGTTAATTGAGTTTCTGGGAAACTTTATTTGCCAGTGTGAGTTTCTGCCAGAGCCTGATCCCAGAAGGGCAGTTGGATCTCGCAGAAGCAGAGGAAGCAGGAGGACATTTTTGCTCCCTGGCTTCAGGTAGGATTTGGCTAAGATTTGGCTAAGATTTTAAACTGAGTTTGGGCTTGGCTCCTGTGGTCAAAGTCTAACTGTTGTGTGACTGTGTGTTGAAAGAGAGCCAGGTACTTAAGTTGATTGACAGCAGGCATTGTCCCCTGTTAATTGAGTTTCTGGGAAAGCTTTATTTGCCAGTGTGAGTTTCTGCCAGAGCCTGATCCCAGAAGGGCAGTTGGTTCTCGCAGAAGCAGAGGAAGCAGGAGGACATTTTTGCTCCCTGGCTTCAGGTAGGATTTGGCTAAGATTTGGCTAAGATTTTAAACTGAGTTTGGGCTTGGCTCCTGTGGTCAAAGTCTAACTGTTGTGTGACTGTGTGTTGAAAGAGAGCCAGGTACTTAAGTTGATTGACAGCAGGCATTGTCCCCTGTTAATTGAGTTTCTGGGAAAGCTTTATTTGCCAGTGTCGCGCGCGCCTCACGGCGTGCACGAAAAAGGCACCTTTACTAACTATCCTTTGCAGTACATACAGGAAACAAAGCAACATAAACAAATACACAAAGACGTGGTTTGTTGCAGTCTGCACATAAAGTGCGTGCATATTACTTAACTGTACAAAGATCCCACTTGGCCACCACGCTCACCAAGAGATGCAACAAAAGCAAAACATTCCCATCACATGCACCAGCTGTCGCATGTTCCGCTTTTTCACACAAAAACTAGACAACTACATCTGCTCCAAATGCAAACAGATGACTCTGATGGAGCAGAGGATCCAACAGCTCGAGCACCGTATTAAGACCCTTAAGGACATTCAGGCACTCGAGCTCTTCTTGGACACTGCACAACACGCTGCTGTAGATCAGCAGCCTGCATCACACCAACACCACCAAGACCATGATCAGGAACCTTATGGGGAGATCAACTCAAAGGTAGACAACCCTCAGGCTTGGAAGGAGGTCACCCATAGAAGGAGACGCAGGACCAGGCAGCCTCCGCAGAACTCCTCTGCTCAGCTGCATTTACACAACAGATTTGAAATTCTTACATCATTAACATACAATCAGGAAACACATCTTGTGGAGGACCACAGTTTCTTAGATACCACTCAGTGGACCATCCTGGATCAATGCGCAGGGGATAGCCCTGACAGGGACAGTGCATCACCACAGTCACACTTATGTAATCATGCAAATGCTCCATCCCCAATCATAGACCAGGAGCAACAGGAACATCCTTGGGAGAGTAATGGGCTCTCGGATGTATCTCAATGGATTGTCATTGATGAATGCACTGGGGATGTTGAGGAGGAGGACAACACTTTACACCTACATGATTCACTTCAACAGGAACACTCTTCAGGGGACATACACACTGTCTTGCACAAAAGGGACCCTGTCAATCCTCAAAGGAAACAGGTCTTGGTAGTAGGTGACTCCCTCCTTAGAGGAACGGAAGCCATCATTTCCAGACCGGATGGGATGGCTCGAGAAACATGCTGCCTCCCGGGGGCAAAAATACACCATATCACTCAGAGGCTCAGCAGGCTCCTAAAGCCCCATCACCCTCCCCACCTTATGTTGATTCATGTAGGTACCAATGACACCGCTAGGCATACTTTTCAAAAGATCACAAATGATTTTCGAGCTCTGGGAACAAAGCTAAAACTGTATAATGTACATGTGATCTTTTCATCCCTCCTCCCCGTTGTAGGACATGGCTCTACAAGGGCCGGAAAAATAGTACAGGTCAATAACTGGCTCAGAAAATGGTGTCAAGAGGAGCATTTTGGCTTCCTTGACCATGGTCTACTCTTCCAAGAGGATGGACTACTGGCAAGCGATGGGGTGCATCTCACACAAGTAGGAAAACATCTTTTTGCACACAGACTCACAAACCTCATCAGGCGCACTTTAAACTAAATCCACTGGGGGAGGGGAACAACAGCCTGGCGAACACTATATTACCCACGACCACAGGGAACCGCCGAAAGGCTAAAAGGAGGGCTGCACAAACACAGCAAGGACCAAGTACAGAGAGCACAATAATCCCAAATAAACAGTTCGAGGGGAGGTCACAGGGGCTTACATGTCTTTACACTAATGCTCAGAGCATGGGAAATAAGCAAGACGAACTCCAACTCCTAGCACAGCACCACACATACGATGTCATAGGCATCACTGAAACCTGGTGGGATGACTCCCATCACTGGAATTTAACCATTGAGGGCTATAACCTCTTTCACATAAATAGAACAAAGGGGAGAGGAGGGGGAGTAGCTTTATATGTCAAAAACAGTTACGTTGCAGAAGAAATGCAAGACTTTAATCCGGGAAACCAGCTTGAAAGCATCTGGATAAGAATCAAGGGAACCGGGACTCAAAAAGATCTTGTCGTGGGTGTCTACTACAGACCTCCGAGTCAGGATGAAGGACTTGATGAAGCCTTCTGTCAACAGCTGACCAAACAGGCACAAAGAAGAGATATAGTAGTCATGGGCGATTTCAATTATCCCGATATCTGCTGGAAAACAAACTCAGCCAAGAGTACAAAGTCCAACAAATTCCTCACTTGCCTTGCAGATAATTTTATGGTCCAGAAGGTAGAAGAGGCAACAAGGGGATCAGCAACTCTTGATCTAATCTTAACAAATGTGGAAGACCTGATCAATACAGTTGAAGTGGTTGGATCCTTAGGGGCAAGTGACCATGTGCTCCTGCAGTTTGCAATACAAAGGAATGCTGAAACTAAGACAAGTCAAACACGCATTCTGGACTTTAAGAGAGCTGACTTCCAAAAAATGAAGGAATTACTGAGCGGCATTCCATGGACGCCGATATTAAAAAACAAGGGAGTTAAGCATGGATGGGAGTTTTTCAAAAGTGAAATACTCAAGGCGCAAATGCAAACAGTGCCAACAAAGAAGAAAAATAAGACAAGTGCAAAGAAGCCAGAATGGATGTCCAAAGAACTTCTAACTGAGCTAAAGCTCAAAAGTGACATGCACAAGAAGTGGAAAAGGGGAGAAATCACCAAAGAAGAATTCAAACGTATAGCCAACTCCTGTAGGGAAAAGGTTCGCAAGGCTAAAGCGCAAAATGAGCTCAGGCTTGCCAGGGACATAAAAAACAACAAAAAAGGTTTTTTTGCTTATGTTGGTAGAAAAAGGAAGAAAAAGGAGGCGATAGGGCCACTGCAAGGAGTAGATGGGGTGATGGTGACAGGGGATAGGGAAAAGGCAGAACTGCTTAATGCCTTCTTTGCCTCGGTCTTCTCACAAAAAGAAAGCCATCTTCAACCTCAGCAACATGGAATGGACGAAGGATTGGGGGAAATCCAACCCCAAATAGGGAAACAAGTTGTCCAGGAACACCTGGCCACTCTAAACGAATTCAAGTCCCCAGGGCCAGATCAGCTACATCCAAGAGTATTGAAGGAACTAGCGGAAGTTATTTCAGAACCACTGGCAATCATCTTCGAGAGTTCTTGGAGAACAGGAGAAGTCCCAGCAGATTGGAGGAGGGCGAATGTGGTCCCTATCTTCAAGAAGGGAAAAAAGAACGACCCAAACAATTACCGTCCGGTCAGCCTCACATCAATACCAGGCAAGATTCTGGAAAAGATCATTAAGGAAGTGGTCTGCAAACACTTAGAAACAAATGCGGTCATTGCTAATAGTCAACACGGATTTACCAAAAACAAGTCATGCCAGACTAATCTGATCTCTTTTTTCGATAGAGTTACGAGTTGGGTCGATACAGGGAATGCCGTGGATGTAGCGTACCTGGATTTCAGTAAGGCCTTCGACAAAGTCCCCCACGACCTTCTGGCAAACAAACTAGTAAAATGTGGGCTAGACAAAACTACGGTTAGGTGGATCTGTAATTGGCTAAGCGAACGAACCCAAAGGGTGCTCACTAATGCGTCGTCTTCATCATGGAAAGAAGTGACAAGTGGAGTGCCGCAGGGCTCCGTCCTGGGCCCGGTTCTGTTCAACATCTTTATTAACGACTTAGATGAAGGGTTAGAAGGCACGATCATCAAGTTTGCAGACGACACAAAACTGGGAGGGATAGCTAACACTCCAGAAGACAGGAGCAGAATTCAAAACGATCTTGACAGACTAGAGAGATGGGCCGAAACTAACAAAATGAAGTTCAACAGGGACAAATGCAAAATACTTCACTTCGGCAGAAAAAATGGAAATCAAAGATACAGAATGGGGGACGCCTGGCTTGACAGCAGTGTGTGCGAAAAAGATCTTGGAGTCCTCGTGGACAACAAGTTAAACATGAGCCTACAATGTGATGCGGCAGCTAAAAAAGCCAATGGGATTTTGGCCTGCATCAATAGGGGAATAACGTCTAGATCCAGGGAAGTCATGCTCCCCCTCTATTCTGCCTTGGTCAGACCACACCTGGAATACTGTGTCCAGTTTTGGGCACCGCAGATGAAGGGAGATGCTGACAAGCTGGAAAGCGTCCAGAGGAGGGCGACTAAAATGATTAAGGGTCTGGAGAACAAGCCCTATGAGGAGAGGCTTAAAGAGCTGGGCATGTTTAGCCTGCAGAAGAGAAGGCTGAGAGGAGACATGATAGCCATGTACAAATATGTGAGGGGAAGTCATAGGGAGGAGGGAGCAAGCTTATTTTCTGCTGCCCTGCAGACTAGGACACGGAACAATGGCTTCAAACTACAGGAAAGGAGATTCCACCTGAACATCAGGAAGAACTTCCTCACTGTGAGGGCTGTTCGGCAGTGGAACTCTCTCCCCCGGAATGTGGTGGAGGCACCTTCTTTGGAAGCTTTTAAGCAGAGGCTGGATGGCCATCTGTCGGGGGTGCTTTGAATGCGATTTCCTGCTTCTTAGCGGGGGGTTGGACTAGATGGCCCTTGAGGTCTCTTCCAACTCTACTATTCTATGATTCTATGATTCTAAGCCATCAGGACAAATGCAATTAAGGCCAAGATCGAAAAATCAGCTGATGACCCAAAATGCAGACTGTGCAAGGAAACCAACGAAACCATTGATCATCTCCTCAGCTGCTGTAAGAAAATCGCACAGACAGACTACAAACAGAGGCACAACTATGTGGCCCAAATGATCCATTGGAACTTATGCCTCAAGTACCACCTCCCAGCAGCAAAGAACTGGTGGGATCACAAACCTGCAAAAGTATTGGAAAATGAGCACGCAAAGATATTGTGGGACTTCCAAATTCAGACTGACAAAGTTCTGGAACACAACACACCAGACATCACAGTTGTGGAAAAGAAAAAGGTTTGGATCATTGATGTCGCCATCCCAGGTGACAGTCGCATTGACGAAAAACAACAGGAAAAACTCAGCCGCTATCAGGACCTCAAGATTGAATTTCAAAGACTCTGGCAGAAACCAGTGCAGGTGGTCCCGGTGGTGATGGGCACACTGGCTGCCATGCCAAAAGATCTCAGCCAGCATTTGGAAACCATAGACATTGACAAAATTACGATCTGCCAGCTGCAAAAGGCCACCCGACTGGCATCCGAAAATACATCACACAGTCCTAGACACTTGGGAAGTGTTCGACTTGTGATTTTGTGAAATGAAATCCAGCATATCTATCTTGTTTGCTGTGTCATACAATATAATAATAAGAATCATTTTATTTTTATACCCTGCCCAATCATCCCAAAGGGACTTGGGGCGGCTTACATGGGGCCAAGCCCAGGATAAACAGACAATGTAAAAGCACAACAATAAAACAAATCAATCAACAATTTTATAGATCATAAAACGAATAAGGTCATATAAAATAGACATACAGTAGAGCCTCACTTATCCAACATAAACGGGCCGGCAGAACGTTGGATAAGCAAATATTTTGGATAATAAGGAGGGATTAAGGAAAAGCCTATTAAACATCAAATTAGGTTATGATTTTACAAATTAAGCACCAAAACATCATGTTTTACAACAAATTGACAGAAAAAGCAATTCAATACACAGTAATGTTATGTAGTAATTACTGTATTTATTAATTTAGCACCAAAATTGTGCAATTTATTGAAAAATTGACTACAAAACATTGATTACTAAAAGGCAAACTGCGTTGGATAATACAGAACCTTGGATAAGCGGAGCTTGGATAAGCGAGACCCTACTGTATTATTAGTAATATTACATTTAATATATAATTAATATTATTATATTGTATTATTAGTATAATATTGTATTACGTTATAATATTATTATCAATATTATATGTATATTATATATTTATAAATTATTATACATTATATATATGTTATTGTATTACATTATAATATTATTAATACAGTAGAGTCTCACTTATCCAACACTCGCTTATCTAACATTCTGGATTATCCAACGCATTTTTGTAGTCAATATTTTCAATATATCGTGATATTTTGGTGCAAAATTCCTAAATACAGTAATTACTACATAGCATTACTGTGTATTGAACTACTTTTTCTGTCAAATTTGTTGTATAACATGAAGTTTTGGTGCTTAATTTGTAAAATCATAACCTATTTTGATGTTTAATAGGCTTTTTCTTAATCTCTCCTTATTATCCAAAATATTCGCTTATCCAACATTCTGCCGGCCCTTTATGTTGGATAAGTGAGACTCTACTGTACATGTATATCTATAGTATATATCGATATATAATATTATTAATACTATATGTATATATAATGTATTATTACTAGTAAAAATACATAGATATAAAACAATCCACATAGAACGAGATTTTTTAAAAAGGCATCATCTCACTTTCCAGCCAAGACACTTGGAAGTGACTCCAGAGGCGGGAAAAATAAAGAAGCCACGCCCTTGCTTCTCCGTGATACCCAATCAGAACAGCGGTAAACAAAGAAGCCGTTTCTGATTGGCGGAGGCGGGAGCAGCTCCTTGCCGCAGCCTCTCGCCATTCCATCTGAAGGCTATAGGAACAAAAGTTGCGCGGAACTGTTTCTATGGTTCCTGGCGAGCATTTTGTTGTCGGACTGCGAGGCACGGGGGACCTATTTGGGCAACGGACCTATTCAGACTCGCGTTTTTTCTAGTGCTTTGTGGAGAGGAGGTTGCTGGGGAACCATGAGCGCCGCTTTGGGCAAAGTAAGTATCTTTTTGAGGGCGAAGGGGGAAGTAGAATACAACCCAGGCCTGTAGTTACAGTTTGTGAAGGCCTCAGGCAGGCCTGGGCCAACTTGGGCCCTCCGGGTGTTTTGGACTTCAACTCCCACCATTCCTAACAGCCGGTAGGCTGTTAGGAATGGTGGGAGTTGAAATCCAAAACACCCGGAGGGCCCAAGTTGGCCCAGGCCTGCCTGAGGCCTTCATTTCTATAATAACAGAAACCCCAGAGATCATCCAGTCCAACTCCTTTTATTCTGCCATGCAATAAAAGCACAATCAAAGCACCCCCAACAGATGGCCACAAAGCCTTTGTAATAATAATCATAATACAGTAGAGTCGCTTATCCAACGTAAATGGGCCGACAGAATGTTGGATAAGCGAATATGTTGGATAATAAAGAGAGATTAAGGAAAAGCCTATTAAACATTAAATTAGGTTATGATTTTATAAATTAAGCACCAAAACATCATGTTATACAATAAATTTGACAGAAAAAGTAGCTCAATACACAGTAATGCTATGTAGTAATTACTGTACAGTAGAGTCTCACTTATCCAACACTCGCTTATCCAACATTCTGGATTATCCAACGCATTTTTGTAGCCAATGTTTTCAATATATCGTGATATTTTGGTGCTAAATTCGTAAATACAGTAATTACTACATAGCATTACTGCGTATTGAACTACTTTTTCTGTCAAATTTGTTGTATAACATGATGCTTTGGTGCTTAATTTGTAAAATCATAACCTAATTTGATGTTTAATAGGCTTTTCCTTAATCTCTCCGTATTATCCAACATATTCGCTTATCCAACGTTCTGCTGGCCCGTTTACGTTGGATAAGTGAGACTCTACTGTATTTACGAATTTAGCACCAAAATAGCATGATGTATTGAAAACATTGACTACAAAAATGCGTTGGATAATTCAGAACGTTGAATAAGCGAGTCTTGGATAAGTGAGACTCTACTGTAATAGCAGAAACCCCAGAGGTCATCCAGTCCAGCCCCCTTTTTGCCAGGTAGGAAAAGCAGTGAGACCAGTGTTATATATGAGCTTTTTATGGTTGGAAACAGTAGGGAAAATATGCAGGATGCTGTGGTAAGGTTTAGAAAAGGGAAGAATGTACTTTTATTGCTGCAGGTGAGAGATGACTTTTTTTTTCATGTCAGGAGTGACTTGAGAAACTGCAAGTCGCTTCTGGTGTGAGAGAATTGACCGTCTGCAAGGACGTTGCCCACAGGATGCCTGGATGTTTGATGTTTGACCATCCTTGTGGGCGGATTGTCTCATGTTCCAGAGATGATGATGATAATAATAATAATACTAATACTTTATTTATAACCTGCCCTATCTCCCTGACTCAGGATGGTTTTCTTCGAAAGTAACAAAATACAGTAGAGTCTCACTTATCCTAGCTAAACGGGCCGGCAGAAGCTTGAATAAGCGAATATCTTGGATAATAAGGAGGGATTAAGGAAAAGCCTATTAAACATCAAATTAGGTTATGATTTTACAAATTAAGCACCAAAACTTCATGTTATACAACAAATTTGACAGAAAAAGTAGTTCAATACACAGTAATGCTACGTAGTAATTACTGTATTTACGAATTTAGCACCAAAATATCACGATGTAATGAAAACATTGACTAAAAAAAATGGCTTGGATAATCCAGAGGCTTGAATAAGCGAGGCTTGGATAAGTGAGACTCTACTGTACTTTATTTATAACCTGCCCTATCTCCCCAACTCAGGATGGTTTCCTGCGAAAGTAACAAAATAGCAAACATTCATTGAACGATTAATAAATTATATGTTAGATGCAATTAAAGCCTCAGTTGCCTTAGGCTGGAAGGACCAAAAGAAATGGGACATTAAAACATGGTATAAATATTTAGCAGACTATCTCCTCCAAGACTACATTAACGAAAGGAAAAGTTACTATAAAAAAGGCCAAATCAGAAAGACATGGGAGACAAAGTGGAAAGACTTAATTTACAGAATAAAGGGGAAAGACAAATATAGGAATTAAACAAGATTATCCTCATGATCGAACAATTGTAATAAATATGGAAAATTTGTAAACTGTTCCTGGGGAGGGGTGGGGAGAGAGGGAGAGAGAAAAAGGAGAAAGAATGTAAACAAGTGTTACCAATGGAAATTGTTCGGAACGTTTGTATTATTTCACGTAGCACTATTTACAATTAAAAAGTTAAAAAAATTCATTGCTGAAAACAAACAAATAACAAATTTCTGATAAAAGATTAGATAGACAACATAATGTTTCCTAGCTTTGGTAGAAGAGTCCCCAATGCTGACTCTTATGTTTCTGTGTGTAAGACGTCTTGAATAATCAGATCCATAAAGGTTTTAACCTTTCAAAGAAATGACTATATAGTGGGCCTTCCAGATCTATAGGGTTTCAGTTCTCGTGTGACAGAAAATGTTCTCGTGTTGCATCCCATGTTATTAAATGGCATTGACATTGTGCAGAAGTGTCAGCAAAACATCACCACAATTTAAAGTTTAGGTTACAAAATCCATAGTTGATTGAAGCTGGATCTGGAAGGCCCATTGCATTAATAAATTTATTTCTGTGTTTTGGTGCTTGTGTCTGTTTTGTCTAATTTGGATTGTATGAACTCCTGGCAAGTCTGTATGTAGTCATTTTCTCCATCAGTTAGCATATTACTGTTAACTAACTTTATGTGTCCTTTATTGTATACTTTCTGTTATTTCTGCTATTTCCTTCATAAAAATGGAAACTTATGTAAATTGACTTGTATCATGAGCTGAAGGCATAAGCATGGCATCAAAAATTGGTTTGGTCACATTTTAAAGAACTTACATTGATCCTAATCCTACATGTTGAGGCCATGCTGGCTAGAAGATTCTGGGATTTGTCATCCAAAAAAAGGTAATGTTTCCTGCCTTTGATGCAGCCTAATGCTTTCTGTTCCCAGTCCCCTTGACAATTATGCTTTGCAAGAACATGTGTGCAAGTGGTGGAGTGTGCAGAAAAAGAAATTACAGCCATCTATCTTCTTGTTTCCTTTTAAACACCAGCCTTCAGGGCTTCCAAAAACAGATCACAAAAGTTTGCTGACAGCTTGCATGTTACAGTGGAAGGCATGAGTGAGAATGGACTGGCAAAGAGCAACCCAGGCTCCTTCTACACTGCAATATAAAATCCAGATTATCTGATTTGAACGGGATTATATGGCAGTATAGACTCATATAATCCAGTTTAAAGCAGATAAAGTGGATTATCTGCTTTGTTAACCTGGATTATATGGCAGTGTAGACAGATTCTCAGAGCCATGAAAGTTCACTTCAGAATCCTGGAGAACTCACCGCACTCTTCCTCAATTTTCACCAAAACTTAATTATCTTCTTTTAATAGGTACTGTGTTTGGGAAAGGAATCGGCTTTAAAGGAGACATCTGTGCTTATTAGGTAAGATGACTGACGTTTAAGCAAATATGCTACCCATTGTTTTTCTGACTTCATTTATTATCATTGATGGAATTGTAGCAATAAAAGAACCCCCGAAAGATGAGAGACCGTGACTTGGTTTTGGGAAGGTTCACAACAGCAACTCCTTCATCGCTGTACTCTATAATTAATATGGTGTTTGTGTTTATGTATGTACCTTCATGTCACTGTTGACTTACAGGAGCATTATGCATTTTATTCCATTTTCCAAATCAAGGAATATTGAGAGTTGGTTTGCCATTGTCTTGTTCTGAAATATAGCCTACAGCAGAGTTGCTCAATATGGTAGTTTGAGTGCTTGTCCGTAATCCCTTGACTCTAGTTTGTGATGAACTTTTCAGTAGTAAGAAGCAGATGTAATCAAATGGTTACGGTTATAGACACTGCCAATCCCTATCACATTAGGAGGGGTGGGGACTCTGCTTGGTTCCCCACAGCAGATAGGTTAAGATTGAGTGACCTACAGCACCTAATATTCTTTAACAGTCCTTCATCCAAGTACTAACCAGGTCTGACCCTGCTTAGCTTCCAAGATCAGTCGGGATATTCAGGATGATTTATGCTCTGTAGTTAGTATGGTACCAGAGAAGAATGGAATTAACTTGGCTCCGATTAATCAGACATACTTCTAAGTCAATGCACCTGAGTTTTTTGCTTTGTGGATTCTTCTTTCACCTTTAATTAACTCCAAAATAGACTGTGCTGGCCATCAAGGGAGCCAAGGGAACCATTACACTATGCAGCAAAAATGTGAAAAATGTTTTGTTCCTGGTTTGAAAGTGTTATTTCCTGTTTAATTGTGTGGTCTTTACTTTGAAAGTAGCTGTTGTATTCCAGAAATTTTGTTTTTGTGGCTACCACAAACTAGGTTAAATTGGTTGAGACTCTGTGGGATATTCATTGAAAAACTATAGTAAAATGTACTGCAGGATATCCCGCAAAAGCAACGTTTTTGCAGTTTAACAAATGTTTTCCATGTTTATATGATAGAACCAATTAGGAAATGGCATTTGTCTCCCAGGAACAAAAATCGTGCTACAGAGTGTATTAGGAACACTTTGAAGAGAGTTGAAATATATTGGAGGTGGAAGCATCACCCCATCACAATGATCAGCTTTCATTTTTTCTTTTCCATTAGACTTGCCTTCAATGCATCTAGAAGGAGCGCCATTTGTTCTGTAGGTAAGCACACATACACATCTCTCCCACCTCTGAAAACAAACACTGTCAGTATCACCATAAGAATGAGAATTGATTTCAGCCATAGGAGCGCTTTGCTCTGCGATGCTGTTATTATGTGTAATTGAGCCAAGAAGAACCACCTTGTTTTGCAGTTTTTCTGTCCCCTTCCTCAGTGGGAAGAAATTTATTCTCTTAGAAGTCTTTAGAAATTGTGATTCATGTTTTAAATATGTTTCTGGGATCCCTTACACTACAATAGAAAATCTTGAACCACATACTTTTGTCTCTCTAGATGATGCTTCCTCTGGAAATTACTATAGAGTTGCACTGGAGGGCCTCTAGGTCATGCTGGGACCAGAAATTAGATAATTTAATAGTATTTGGACATATCTATGTTTGAGGTAACCTCAGTCATTCCAGGAGCTAACATGGAGCTAATATGGAGGTCTTACCGTATTTTTAAAAAACTTTTTTTTACATGAGAAGTTAACTTTGGCAGCTTTTCTGTTTTGTTTGTGGCTTCTTTTGGTAGTTATTTTGTCTCCATGGGGCAGAAAACTGGCCCCAAAACCCACCACAAGTTGTCCATGCCTGCATCATGTTGACTGTCAATCTCATGGAGAACATGAACAAGGCTTCTTAGCCTTGATGTTACTGTGTAAGAATCGAGGTTTATCTGCTTCCCATTGCAGGGTGGAAGGTGGAAAGTAATGTTCATGTTGATTTCCAAGATTGTTTATTTGTCATCATTGATGTTTTGGGTGAGGAACCCTGAGGTTCTTTAGAAGACAGCTGGAAAAACAATAAGACAGTAGCCTAAATGTTTAAATTTCCTATCCAAAGGACTATATTCTTCCATAAAAGCCATCCAGGGCACTGAGATCTTCAGGAGAAATTTAAATTGTGACTTGCCTTGAGTTCTAGGTCAAGAAAGTAGTTTCACATTGCTGTTTCACAGACATGAGCAAACGTTGGCCCTCCAGGTGTTTTGGATGTCAACTCTCACAATTCCTAACAACCTACTGGTAGTTTAAGCCCAAAACACCTGGAGGGCCAAAGTTTGCCCATGCCCACTATCTGTATGAAGACTGGCTGAGGCTTAAGCACTAGGCAGTCTTAATCCTGATCAAGCAATATGATAGTGCTTTATTATCTGCACAGCAGAGGTGGGAGTTCAGCAGGATTTCAAGGAGTTTCTTCTGTTTCTGAATCAGGATGTACACTGGTGTGCGGACACAGGCACTACAGGTCCCAGCCGACCCACGGCATCGGACGATATAGGCATCTGCTCCCGCCAGAGGTAAGTATTAGTATCCACATATTAAGCACTGCTTATTTTACTGCTTCTTAAATCTACATTTTCACTGTGAATAGAGCAGAGCATGAGTGTGGTGTAGTGGTTTGAACACAGGACTTAGGCCCTTTCTATACTGACCTATATCCCAGGATCTGATTCCGCATTATCTGCTTATCCCAGATTGTCTGGCAGTGGGGATTCATATAATCCAGTTCAAAGCAGATAACCTGGGATCAGATCCTGGGATTATAAGGACAGTGTCGAAGAGGCCTAAGATGACATTTTCAATCTCCAATCAGTCCTGGAAATTAGCTGGATGACTTTGGGCACAGAAGAAGCCACAAATGGGGAAAGCACTTATTTGGGTGAGTCTTGGTCAATGTGAAAGATTCTCTGAACTGGAAAGAGCTTCCTTTATTTCTTAACACAGGCAGCCAAAGACACAAGACCTTACATCAGGCATCAGGCAATTAGGAATGGTGGGAGCTGAAGTCTAAAACACCCGGAGGGTCAAATTTTGCACATGCCTGCCTTACATAGTTAAAGGTTTGGAGTCCAACATTTATTGTTGGCAAGTTTATTTATATCCAACCTTAGTCAGAGAGCTGAGGTTCAGGATAGCTCACGCAAAGCTTCTATACTTGAGAAAAACAAGTAGAAAGTATATGTTCATATGTTTTAAATGCATTTTGCTGTTGTATTTTATGCTGTATTTTGGCCTTGGTCCCCATGTGAACCGCCCTGAATCCCTCCGGGAAGATGGGGCAGGATATAAGAATAAAGTTGTTGTTGTTGTTGTTATTATTGTATGACACCGAAACAAGATAGATATGCTGGATTTCGTTTCACAAAATCACAAGTCGAACACTTCCCAAGTGTCTAGGACTGTGTGATGTATTTTCGGATGATGCGTGCAGATCCCAGCAGGGTGGCCTTTTGCAGTTGGCAAAATTATTATTATTATTATTATTATTATTATTATTATTATAAACAAAAGTACAAACATTGTAATATTAAAAGACAAAGAGGTTATAATATTTTTCTTTTTAAAAAATTCTTTGTCTTACAATGTTTGCATTTTTATTTGTCCCTGTTTAGAATCAAATCAAGAAAAGGTATAGAATCCAGACATATCGCATAGTTGTAACTTGTTCAAGATTCTTAAAACTAATATTGCCTGTCACTTCACCATTTCCTTCAGCATTGAGTTGATTGTTTTACTCAGTTGTAACAGTCTCACCCTGTGACATCTTGCACACATAAAACAACCATTTCATGTTAATAATTTGCCAGTGAAATACGGCAGTTGGCAGCAAGTTGAAGAAGGAAACAGAAATAAGGTTTCTCCCTTGAATAAATAACATCACAAGACATAATATTTTTTTACATATAATCCATACTTTCATAGAATACATATAAGTATTAGGTCCTGGATTGCTGTGAGTTTTCCGGGCTGTATGGCTATGTTCCAGAAGCATTCTCTCCTGACGTTTCACCTGCATCTATGACAGGCATCCTCAAAGGTTGGGAGGTCTGTTGAAAACTAGGTCAGTGGGGTTTATATGTCTGTGGAATGTTCAGGGTGGGAGAAAGAACTCTTGTCTCTTGGGGACAAGTGTGAATGTTGCAATTGGCCAACTTGATTGAATGGCCTTTGCAGCTTCAAAGTCTGGCTGCTTACTGCCTGGGGGGGGTGTTAGCTGGCCCTGATTGTTTCCTCTCTGGAATTCCCCTGTTTTCTGAGTGTTGCTCTTTATTTACTGTCCTGATTTTAGAATTTTTTAAATACTGGGAGCCAGATTTTGTTCATGCTTGTAGATTTCTCTGTGTAGACTGACATGGTGGTTGTTAGAGTGGTCTAGCATTTCTGTGTTCTCAAATAATACTACAGTAAAGTCTCACTTATCCAACACTCGCTTATCCAACGTTCTGGATTATCCAACACATTTTTGTAGTCAATGTTTTCAATACATCATGATATTTTGGTGCTAAATTCGTAAATACAGTAATTACTACATAGCATTACTGCATATTGAAATACTTTTTCTGTCAAATTTGTTGTTAAACATGATGTTTTGGTGCTTAATTTGTAAAATCATAACCTAATTTGATGTTTAATAGGCTTCTTCTTAATCTCTCCTTATTATCCAACATATTCGCTTATCCAACGTTCTGCCGGCCCGTTTATGTTGGATAAGTGAGACTCTACTGTATATGTCCAGGGTGGTTCATCAGATGCTCTGCTATGGCTGACTTTTCTGGTTGAGTAAGTCTGCAGTACCTTTCATGTTCCTTGATTTGTGTTTGGGCAATGCTGCTGCCTTTGGTGGTCTCTACATAGACTTGTCCACAGATGCATGGGATACGGCAGACTCCTGTAGATGTGAGGGGATCCCTGATTCTGAGTTAGCTGCCATTTCTCGACTTCAGGCCCTGCCTTGATTTTTGCGGCATAAGGTAAAGATAAAGGTTTCCCCTGACATTAAGTCCAGTTGTGTCTGACTCTGGGGGTTGGTGCTCATCTCCATTTCCAAGCCGAAGAGCCGGCGTTGCCCGTAGACACCTCCAAGGTCATGTGGCCGCATGACTGCATGGAGCACCGTTACCTTCCCGCCAGAGTGGTACCTATTGATCTACTCACATTGACATGTTTTCGAACTGCTAGGTTGGCAGAAGCTGGAGCTAACAGCGGGCACTCAAGCCGCTCCCAGCATTTGAACCTGGGACCTTTCGGGCTGCAAGTTCAGCAGCTCAGTGCTTTAACACACTTCGCCATCAGGGCTCCTTTTTGCGGCATATATTGGGTTAAAAACCATTTCAGCTTCCTGAATTGAGTCATGTGCTGTTGCTCAGCATTGGTAAAGGGAAAGCCATTCCAATACTTTTCCAGAGATCACACTCTCTGAAAAGAGGCCCTTTTAATTTGGAAAGATAATGAACCAATAATTCATCTGGGCAAGGTGCCTTGAAGGCAAAAGCTGAAATAGAGGCTATTTATCCTGGCTTGTCAAGAATCTTCTGGGAGAGAATCTTTTTTTAGTTCTGCGAAGACAATTTCTTTCTGTCCCAACAATGGGCTGAGTTGTGTCTTCTGCAAGTGTCAGGCTTTTGCCCTTGGAAACCTCGGTTGCATCTTGGACTGCAGTTTGGAACTGAGCAATGGCAGAATTATTATGGAGGCAGAGGCTATCCTGTGGCAAAGAGCCATAGCTCAGTGGTAGAGCACATGCTTTGCATGCAAATGGTCCAAAGCACAATCCCCAGACAAATTTTGCACGGTTGTTTTGAATAAAAATGATTGTAATGACTGCTAAAGCCTTCCATGACTAAGAAGACTGCCACACTTCACTGATAAAAGAGTTGCAGTCCTACTTTGAGTGAGGTCCAGAACCTTTTTGGCTGAGAATCCTAGGTTGCGTCAACAGGAATTTGACAGAGGGAAGTTGTAGTCCCACTCCCTTCTGCTTTGGTTGAAACTCACCTGGAATAATATAATTGTTAATGTGGGATTTGTGTATTGGTAGTGTTTAAATGAAATTTGTATCTTGTCTGTATTGCATACTGATTGCATCATCCAGAGTGTACTATAGTCTGTAAGAAGCTGTGTGAGAAGCTGTGTTGATCTTGATGTGTGGCTGGAACCAGGGAGTGTCCAGACACAAGTGTATGTGCATTACTGATTACATCAGTTCAGTTCAGTTCTGAGTTGTATTGAGTTCTGTCTGCCTAGAGTGTAAGTCCTGTGTCTATTGTCTGCAAGTCTGTTTGTCTTGATTATTACTGAAGTCAGTAAAACTTGTATATAGTTTTACCATCGTCTCTGGTGTCACTTCGTTCTGCGTTCCACTGATTCCATCCAACTACTGCTGTGCTGCTAATTACTCTGACAATTATATCCAGTCCTGGGCAATGCAATTCCAGAAGGAGATGGACAAGATGGAAGGTGTCCAGAGAAGGGCCACCAAAACAGTCAAAATTTTGCAAACCATGCATCGCCATGAGGAATGGCTTAGGGAGCTGGGAATGTTTAGCTTGCAGAAGAGAAGGCAGAGACGGGTCATGAGAGCCAGGTTTAAATATTTGAAAGGATGTCACATTGAGGAGAAGGGCCAAGCTTGTTTTCTGTTGCTCCAGAGCCTAGGAGACATTGGAGCCATGGATTCAAATTCTAGGAATAGAGATTCCATCTAAACATTAGGAATAGCAGTAACTTCCTGATGGTAAGAGCTATTCAGCAGTGGAATATGCTGCCTAGAAGTTTGTTGAAGTCTCCTTCTCCAGAGGCTTTTCAAGCAGAAGCTGTGTGGCTGCCTGCTGGGAGGGCTTTGATTGTGTCTTCCTGCCTGGCAGAAGGGGATTGGACTAGATGGCCTTTGGGGTCTATGATTCTATGGCTCCTCCCTAAACTGCAAATCCCAAGATACCACAGAAGCAGATTTAAAGTGGAATTGCAACTCTTACAAAGTATGTATATATACATATATACAATATAATTTACAATAATATATAATCTATATATATAAAAGGATAAAAAAATTTCAGCCTAGGACAAAAAAAACAAAACTACACATCCCAGAAACACTAAACTTGGCAACACAACCCCTCATCCATGCCTCTACGTTCATACAACAAAAAGAAAAGAAAAATAAAGTCCTAATTAGAGGGAGAGGAATAATTGTTTTTATCCAATTACTGCCACTTAGAAGGCTAAGCTCTCGAACTTGGTCTCCTAGCAACCTACTCAGCCCAGGGGATAGGCACAGTTAGGCCTCAGGCCTCTTCCAAACTGCCTATAAGATACAGATTATCTGATTTTAACTGGATTATATGGCATTCTGAACAGAGCTTTTTCTGATTTGGATGCTTTTGTCTTCGTGTAAAAGAAACCTTCTTGTCTGTTGCTTTTATTTACAGAGTCTCAAGAAAAAGAAGGAGCGGCTGCAAATGAAGGAGATTGACCCCGGGACGGAACATGAATATGGGGCCCTGAACATCGTGATGACTGGCTACGACATGACCCTGGTGGAGCACTACGCTCAGTACGTCCACAAGCTCTGCAACCGGCTGTCCGTCAAAGTAGAGGAGAGGTAGGATGCTCATGCACAGGCGTGGGTTCATACTTTCAGGCTGGGATCCACGTGTAAGGGGGAGGTTGAGTGTTAGTTTATTGGAGGCTTTAAGCCAGAGTTCGGATGGCGATCTGGAGGGAGAGCTTGATCTTGAATTCCTGCCTGGCAGAAGAGATTTAGATTGGGTGGCCCTGGGGTCTCTTTCAATCCTGATGTTTTACTTCTACCACACCGAAATGCATAACTTAAGCACCCTCAAAAGTGACCACCCAGCTGCTTTTTGGAGACCTCTAACAGTAAAATCAGTCACAAAAATATTCATCAAAATGTTCACAGAAAATATTCTTTAAAATATCCACAAATATATTCATACTACCCTGTTTCCCCTAAAATAAGACATCCCCAGAAAATAAGACCTAGTAGAGGTTTTGCTGAATTGTTAAATATAAGGCCTCCCCCGAAAGTAAGACCTAGCAAAGCTTTTGTTTGGAAGCATGCATGATCGGTAAATGTACATACCATAAAATGTTGTACATGGAAATATTGGTAGTAACAAGAAATTTTTGATAAGATTCACAGTTTGTCTGGTTATGCTGGTTTATGATGACCACTACTGTACAGTATATAATAAATGTTCATTTTTTTGTTCAACAATAAATGTGAATTCTTCTTCATGAAAAAATAAGACATCCCCTGAAAATAAGACCTAGAGCATCTTTGGGAGCAAAAATTAATATAAGACACTGTCTTATTTTCGGGGAAACACGGTAGCTGTGCCCGGCCATGCGTTGCTGTGGCAAAGTATGGTGGTATGGAAAATAAACTATTGAGGAATTGGTGGTAGTTAAGGTAAAGGGTAAAGGTTTTCCCCTGACATTATAAATGGGTTATATAGTTGTGTGGAAGAGCCTTGAGTCTACACTGCCATATAATCCAGTGCAAATTAGATAATCTGTGGAAGAAGCCTAAGTGAGGCCTAAGTCTGCCTGTCCCCTGGGCTGAGTTAGTTGCTAGGAGACCAAGTGGGCAGAGATTAGTCCTCTAACTGGCTGCAATTGGATAAAAACAATTATTCCTTTCCCTCTAATTAGGACTTTATTTTTCTTTTCTTTTTGTTGTATCAACCTAGAGGCATGGATGATGGATTGTGTTGTCAAATTTCAAGGTTGGGGGGCCTGTAGTTTTGTTGTTTTGTTGGTCGCCGTGATGCCATCACTCATTTATATATATAGATTAATTAATATTCACAAAAATATTAGCCAAAATATTCATATAAATATTCACAGAAAATATCTGTAAAAGTATTAACACAAATGTTCACAAAAGATATTTATAAAAATATTCACCAAAGAATACAGTAGAGTGTCGCTTATCCAACGTTTTGGATTATCCAACGCATTTTTGTAGTCAATGTTTTCAATGCATTGTGATATTTTGGTGCTAAATTCATAAATACAGTAATTACTACATAGCATTAATGTGTAATGAACTACTTTTTCTGTCAAATTTGTTATATAACATGATATTTTGGTGCTTAATTTGTAAAATAATAACCTATTTTGATGTTTAATAGGCTTCGCCTTAATATCTCCTTATTATCCAACGTATTCGCTTATCCAATGTTCTGCCAGCCCGTTTATGTTGGATAAGTGAGACTACTGTATTCACAAAACATACTGTATTTGTATAGTCTTTCACAATTCACAAATAATAGTCACAAAATTATTCTTTAAAAATATTCCCAGAAATATTCTTTAAAATATTCACAAATAATATTCAGAAATTACAGAACAAGATATGAGACAAGTGGTAGAGGCAATAGGGACAGCAAGGAATACAAAAGTAAGAGAAATGAGGAGGAAAATATTCCATAAGTGGTATCGTACAACTGGTCAATTAGCATACCATTATAAAAAGGGGAGCAGTCAATGCTGGCATGGATGTCAACAGAAAAGGTGGCTTATGCACATGATGTGGGAATGTGAACAGGTACAATACTTCTGGCAGACTATCCAAAATGTGTCAAACCAAATATTAGGAATCGATTGAGTGATAACAAAAGAAATTGTGGTCTGAGTACAGAGAGAGGGAATGGAAAATTACAGGGAAATAAAGGAAGCAATAATTTACTGCGCATAAGCAGTGATAGTATTGGGATGGAAAGACAAATCAAAGTGGACAGTAAATAAATGGTATCAGTATATGGTGCATCAAATGGAATTCGAAATTACGAATGTAAAATTAAATGATTCAAAAGATAATGAAAACAGAATGCGAGAAGTTGAAGAAAGATGGAACCAGGTCAAGAATGATATTATGAGTAAGTAGAAATCAGGCCATAAGAAATAGGATATGTTATATAGTATAGGAAATGTTATATAGTATCTAAATCTATAAGAATTGTCTCAAAAAGGATTAATGTGTAAAATTAAATAATCCTTGTGGAGGTGGCAATCGTAAATGTTCTGTATGTAGATGTATAGGTAAAGGTAAAGGTTTCCCCTGACGTTAAGTCTCGTCGTGTCTGACTCTGGGGGTTGGTGCTCATCTCCATTTCTAAGTCGAAGAGCCGGCGTTGTCCATAGACACCTCCAAGGTCATGTGGCCGGCATGACTGCATGGAATGCTGTTACCTTCCCGCCTGAGCGGTACCTATTGATCTACTCACATTTGCATATTTTCGAACTGCTAGGTTGGCAGAAGCTGGAGCTAACAGCGGGCGCGCACTCCGTTCCCCGGGTTTGAACCTGGGACATTTAGGTCTGCAAGTTCAGCAGCTCAGCGCTTTAACACACTGAGCCACCAGAGGATCCTATATGTGTATATATCCTAAAATAAAAAATATATTATTAAAAATAATACTAAATAATCATTAAATTATTCTTTAAAATATTCACAAAAATAGTCACAGAAAAATCCATAAAAATATTCATGCAAAACATATTTGTAAATATGAAAAATATTTACAAAAATATTCATGAAAATATTTACAGATAATTCTCATTAAAATATTCACAGAAAAATATTCTTTAAAAATTTAATCATGTTCCTTTTAATAGCACAAAATAATGTTTTATTTGGGGAGAAGAAGCTTTCTGTTCTATTATCCTGAAATCCTTTTCTTTAAAAAAAGCATCCCTCTTTCTTGTATCTGACCTCTGGGTACTATTTGGAACATCAGAAAAAGGGACAAGAAATATTGCTCACCTTTCAGGGCCCTTTTGGATTCTGGTTTCTGCCTCCTTCCTGAGTTCAGAGATAAGGTCTCTGCTCCAGCCTGACTCTGTTTCCTCACTTGAGCGCTTCACAATCCCAGGAGCGATGCTGAGATCAGAGCAGCAGCCTGGCTTTGTTCTCCCGAAAGGAAAAGCTTCCTAAAAATAGGACAAAGCAGCCTTCAAGAACTAAGTTTGAATGAATTTTGTTTAAAAGCATCAGAGAAATTCTGGACAAAGCCTAGTTCAGGAGGAGTTGGACTGAACTGAATGGGAGATTTGACCTCTTCATTAAGTGAACTGGAAGTTGTATTGTCATCCCTCCGTATCCACGGAGTCAGCGTCCACCAACCAGGCTTGAAATATATTTTAAAAATCCAAAAAGCAAGCCTTAATTTTGTCATTTTATATAATACTAGCTGTGCCCGGCCACGCATTGCTGTGACAAAGTGGTGGTGGTATTGGTTAAAAATTGTTGTGTAATTTTTATTTGACTTTATTTGCATTTTTTAAATTAATTTTATTGTAAGTTGTATTTTTATTTATTATATTTTATTATTTTCTTGTATTATTTTTAGTTATTTTCTGTTATTATAGTATTTTATTGTATTAATTTTTTAGTGTTTTTTTATTATTTTTTATTGGGGTGTGTCAGGACCCAGGCTGCAGAGCACCAATAACCATACACAGAGGCCAGAATCTATCTAATATCTTTATTGAGGAAATATATAAAGTTAATAAAAGCAAGTGTAGAAAATAGTTCAGAAGTAGACCTTTCAGGAAAGGTCAAAATTAGTCCAAGAAAACAATGTCCAATATGAAATATTAAGGTCCAAAGTTGTAATCCAATAACCGAAACACTCACTTTGCCAAGCAAAGTGAGGGGAGATGACAAGGTCCTTTAGTCCATGGAGCTTAATGCAAGGCTAGGAAGCAAACTAGATTCTTGGCAAACAAGGCTTGATTCAAGGCAACAAGAAGCGAGGAGCAAGAACAGGGTCCATGGCGAAATCCGTGGCAAGGTCCGGGGAACAAGGCAGGGCTGGGACGAGAGCAAGGTCCTGGAAACTGGAGTAGCGTAGTCCACACACAATCTACTCCCGTAGTTGACGAATTGACTCCGCAAGGAATCCTTGTGGCCAAACACCTATATAGGATCTTGTTTTCCCGCCAGAGAACACTTTCTCTGGGGAACAAGAATCGAAACCTATTCTGTGTCCAGATGCAGGACTCCTTAAACTTTCCCAAGGGAACAGACTTAATCATCTAATTGTCTGGCAGCTATCCGGGCGCTTCGGCGAGTCGCCTCCCGCGCGTGTCTATCTTGATTATAATAAAGACGGCGAGAAAATGGGGGAGATTTCTCCTCAAGGCTTGTTTGTCTGACTTCTTGTGGGCAAACATCCTGCAGCTGCAAGGGCTCCAAATCTGGCAGAAACGGTGGGAAACCCAAGTTTTCCTCTTCATCTGTCACAATAGTACTAGGAACGGGACTACATGGCCCATAAGTCATCACAGGGTGCTAGGAGACCAAGTAGGAGGAGCTTAGCCGTCTAACTGGCAGCAATTGGATAAAAGCAATTATTCCTCTCTCTAATTAGGACTTTATTTTTCTTTTCTTTTTGTTGTATCAACCTAGAGGCGTGGATGATGGGTTGTGTTGTCAAATTTCGAGGTTGGGGGGCCTGTAGTTTTGTTGTTTTGTGGGTCGCCGTGATGCCATCACTCTTTTATATATATATAGACTAGCTGTGCCCGGCCACGCGTTGCTGTGGCGAAGTATGGTGGTATGGAAAATAAAAGTATTGAGGAATTGGTGGTAGTTAAGGTAAAATTACGTGACCTTGGAGGTGTCTATGGACAACGCCGGCTCTTCGGCTTAGAAATGGAGATGAGCATCACACCCCAGAGTCAGACATAGAATCATAGAATCATATAATAGTAGAGTTGGAAGAGACGTCATAGGCCATCCAGTCCAACCCCCTGCTAAGAAGCAGGAAATCGCATTCAAAGCACCCCCGACAGATGGCCATCCAGCCTCTGCTTAAAAGCCTCCAAGGAAGGAGCCTCCACCACGGCCCCGGGGAGAGAGTTCCACTGCCGAACAGCCCTTCTCACAGTGAGGAAGTTCTTCCTGATGTTCAGGTGGAATCTCCTTTCCTGTAGTTTGAAGCCATTGTTCCGTGTCCTAGTCTGCAGGGCAGCAGAAAACAAGCTTGCTCCCTCCTCCCTATGACTTCCCTTCACGTATTTGTACATGGCTCTCATGTCTCCTCTCAGCCTTCTCTTTTGCAGGCTAAACATGCCTAGTTCTTTAAGCCGCTCCTCATAGGGCTTGTTCTCCAGACCCTTAATCATTTTAGTCGCCCTCCTCTGGACGCTTTCCAGCTTGTCAACATCTCCCTTCAACTCTGGTGCCCAAAATTGGACACAGTGTGATTCCAGGTGTGGTCTGACCAAGGCAGAATAGAGGGGGAGCAGGACTTCCCTGGATCTGGACGCTATTCCCCTATTGATGCAGGCCAGAATCCCATTGGCTTTTTTAGCTGCCGCATCACATTGTTGGCTCATGTTTAACTTGTTGTCCACAGGGACTCCAAGGTCTTTTTCACATGTACTGCTGTCAAGCCAGGCATTGTCCCCCATTCTGTATCTTTGATTTCCATTTTTTCTGCCAAAGTGAAGTATCTTGCATTTGTCCCTGTTGAACTTCATTTTGTGAGTTTTGGCCCATCTCTCTAGTCTGTCAAGATCGTTTTGAATTCTGCTCCTGTCTTCTGGAGTCTTGGCTATCCCTCCCAGTTTTGTGTCGTCTGCAAACTTGATGATCGTGCCTTCTAACCCTTCGTCTAAGTCGTTAATAAAGATGTTGAACAGAACCGGGCCCAGGACGGAGCCCTGCGGCACTCCACTTGTCACTTCTTTCCATGATGAAGATGACGCATTGGTGAGAATCACCCTTTGGACTTAACGTCAGTGGAAACCTTTACCTTTACCTAAGGGAAAGGGTAAAGGTTTTACCTTACATTAAGTCCATTATAAATGGGTTATATAGCTGTGTGGAAGGGCCTTGAGTCTACACTGCCATATAATCCAGTGCAAATTAGATAATCTGTGGAAGAGGCCTAAGTGAGGCCTAACTCTGCCTGTCCTCTGGGCTGAGTGGGTTGCTAGGAGACCAAGTGGGCAGAGCTTAGCCTTCTAACTGGCAGCAATTGGATAAAAACAATTATTCCTCTCCCTCTAATTAGGACTTTATTTTTCTTTTCTTTTTGTTGTATGAACGTAGAGGCATGGATGACGAGTTGTGCTGCCAAGTTTAGTGTTTCTGGGATGTGTAGTTTCGTTGTTTTGTCCTAGGCCGAAATTTCATTACCCTTTTATATATATAGATTTTACTGTGCTATTGTATATAACAAAACTTGAGCATCTGCAGATTTGGGTATCCACACGGGGTCCTCAAACCAAACCAAACCCCTATAGTACAGAGAAATATAAGCATAATCTGCATTTTTCACCAATCAGAATGCTTAAGGTTGTCTATTTTGCAGACTTTTTGCAGAGAGCTTTACAGGGGGAGTGTGTGATGTTGGTTCTCCTAGATCTCTCAGCCGCCTTCAATACCATAGACCACAGTATCCTTCTGGGACGCCTCGCAGGAATAGGGCTTGGGGGCACTGTCTTACAGTGACTGCAATACTTCCTGTAGGGTCATTCCCAGAAGGTGTTGTTGGGGAAACCTGCACGGACCCCAGCTGTTGTCCTGTGGGGTCCTATAGGATTCTGTACTGTCCCCCATGTTGTTTAACATCTACTTCAGTGGTTCCCAAACTTATTTGGCCTACCGCCCCTTTTCCAGAAAAAATATTACTCGGCGCCCCCTGGAAAGGGGGGGTGTGGCTTAGAGGGGTGGGCATGGACCCTGCTCAAGTGGGTGGGACTGAGCCTCTCCCCGAGTCCAAGATGCAGGGCTGGGAGGGGGAGTGGGTGGGGCCACAAATGGGTGGCCAAGACTGGGATAGGCAGAGTTACAAGCTGTAAAGAATTTATAACGACTGGCACAAATTTGTAAAGGACTATGAACAATTAACACCAATTTGGAAAGATGCAACCACCAAAGACTCAGGGACGAGACCTTTTACTTTAAAGGGTAGTGTAACTTGGTTTAGAATATATGCAACAGAGGCTTAGATGTTGGAAGAACAATAACAAGTTTATTCAGGCACAGAGCTTAGTGGTTACAATGCTGTTTCTCACTTAGAGGTATTCTTATTAACAGTTACAATACTAGAATTAGATTAATCAACTCTCTAAAGTATCACTTCTTTTACTTAAAGTAGTTAGAACTTCTTCCTCTGCTACTTTTAAACCGTTACTTCAATTGATCTCTGTGAGTCCAGCTGGGATTGGTTCCCAAAGTCTGAAACTTGGACTATCCAGTGACTTCAAACCACAGTCACCCCTGTGATATACTATCACAGATTCTCTGTGCCTTTCCAGGACACAGACTACATTAAATAAGTCACCAAACTTATTTAAAACCGACTCAAAGTGAACAATTGAGTCTCCTTGATCCCATCATCCTGGAATCAATCTTCCCTGTGCCTCATCAGAGCACAGACTGACTTTCTTTTTTAAACTCTGCACTTCTTCAACTAAACGGCAGTTGGCTCCGCCTACTTCTCCATGGCAACCAGCCTCTGAGTACTGAGATGCAATAACTGTAATACTTACCCTTTTAAAACATAAACACACAATTAAACATAACATCTGTAAACCAAAATTCGTACTTCATTACACCAAGCTCTGAGGCAGGGCTGTGCTTCTATCCCTGTCCTGTGGCGCCTGCCAGGACACAGGGGGTGGGTCTAGAAGAGGGGGTGGGGCCTCTTCCCAAGTGCCTGATGGGGCTGAACCTCTATACCCCACCCCCATGTTCTAACAAGCACCTCAGGAGAGGTATACAGGGGCTCAGTCCTGTCTTGGGCTCTTGGAAGTTGGCCCTACCCCCTTCCCTAGCTCTGCCTTCTGTATCCCAACAAGTGCCTCAGGAGAGGTATAGAGGCCCTACTCTATTTATTATTTTACTCTATTTATTATTAATTGTATTATTTTCCTGTATTTATTATTGTTATTATTACATGTATTATTTTACTATATTATTATTAAAAGGATACGTAAGCACATTTACATTGAAGAAGATGTGAATAATGATTTGATCAGAGTTGGACAGTCTTATCTTAAATTTGAGCTTTATGTAAATATTCAGAAACATTTAACCTACTGATGCCTCAATTAATGTAATTTTATTGGTATCTATTTTTATTTCTGATATTTACCACTTTTGCCTTATATTGGAGTCAATATTTTCCCAGGGTTTTTTTGTGGTAAAATTAGGTGCCTCGACTTATATTTGGGTCGGCTTATATTCGAATATATACGGTATGTTCTTTGATATAACTGCTATTTTGTTATGGCTAACATGTACAGTAGAGTCTCACTTATCCAACATAAACGGGCCAGCAGAACGTTGGATAAGTGAATATGTTGGATAATAAGGAGAGATTAAGGAGAAGCCTATTAAACATCAAATTACGTTATGATTTTACAAATTAAGCACCAAAACATCATGTTATACAACAAATTTGACAGAAAAAGTAGTTCAATACACAGTAATGCTATGTAGTAATTACTGTATATACGAATTTAGCACCAAAATATCATGATATATTGAAAACATTGACTACAAAAATGCGTTGGATAATCTAGAATGTTGGATAAGTGAATGTTGGATAAGTGAGACTCTACTGTATAACTATTTTATCTTGATGTGTTTTTATTTTTCGTTGACTGTAATTTTTTGGCCCCATGTAAGCCGCCCCAACTCCCTTCCGGGAGATAGAGGCGGGGTATAAAAATAAAATTATTATTATTATTATTATTATTATTATTATTATTATTATTATTATTATTTAAATGTCATAAATAAATTTAAATTACAGACAATTTTCCAGAAGGCAAATGGCAGATATTAAAAGCATATCAGTTGCCAAAAATGACTGAAGCCATTGGAGAAGGGACGGGACATAATGAAGCACCCATCTCTCTTTAATGATAGATTTTTGTTAATTGCCATCAAGTGGACCTTGAATGAATGCAATCCTATAAATGCGAAATTTCCTGTAAGTGAGAAAAACAGCAGCTTTGCTCAGGTCTTGCAAACTCAGGACAGTCACAGCTTCCTTGGTGGAGTCTATCCAAATGCAGTTCAGCCTCTTTCTTTTCCAAAGATGTTGAAAATGCCCTTCATGCTGCAAGGGGTCGATTCGAAGCAAAAGTTGCAGCCCTTGGGCAATGAAATGTGGCCTAAGGACTGCACTTTGCTTTGGAGCTTTTCCACTTGAATGACAAATATGTTTTCAAGCCAGTGGAAATTTTACATTCTGGGATTTTAGAACTATGTAAAATCAGTATTTCTATTCTTAACGCTGTCGAGAGAGCCTAGTTGCTCTTTCAAACCAAGGGTGAGCTGTGCAGGGAATGGGGTCAGGTCATTTTAAAAATGGCAAGAATGCAATCTTCTTTTGCATCACCTCGCTCACAGCCATCATAACTGAAAACAGGAAAAAGGTTTGTAAAAACGTATAGAACGCTGCATTCTTTGCAGAGAAACTACAGTGTCTAGACCAGCAGCATTGTCCAGATATGAATCAAAGACCACGAAGGGCGCTGCAGACTAATCAAACCGAAGAAGTCATCTATAGCAAAGCCCTTGATGAACCAACCTCGACACAGAATATAATTTGAGAACACAGAAATGCTGGACCACTCGGACAACCGTTGTAGTGTCTCGGAGACCTCCAAGTCGTGACCCCGTCGCCATTATGGATCAGACCGAAGAAGAGATGGGGTTTCTGCCATTTCCCCATGATTTTGTTCCCTTCCAGATGTCCCCTGTTGACAGTTTTAGCCCACAGTTAATTAAAAAGGGCCTTGACTCACAACCCGGTTCTCCAGAGAACGCTATGTTTGACCGCAAATTGTTTTGGGAAACATCTCGCGCGGAGAAGCAGAATTTGAGGAGAAGCGCTAGATTAGCGGAGAAAGCAAGCGTTAATTAAGCCGGTTCCCTTGAGAGTTTCCCGGGAGGATTGCATCTGGCAAAGTTGTTGACTTAGTCCACTTTCCCTTGGAAAGAGTGTTCAGACACCTGGCTGGAAAGGAGAGCGAAGTCCCATAAAAGTTCTGGGCGCCGACTATCCTTTGCGGTGTTCAACGTGTCAGTTGAGGAATTCACATCGACTCTAGTTCTGCAGCGTGCTACTCTCGAGTAGACCAGCGTTGCGTCTCGTCTCCCTGCCAAGCCTGGACAGCGATTCAGCTCTACCACGACTAACTTTGCCTTGCCTTGCATCCTAGCCTCGGATTTGAGCCCTGGAACTCTTTGACAGATCTTGTCTTAATCCCCACTCAAACAGCCTAAAGGTTTGAGTGTGTTTCGGTTATTGGATTTTAAACTTTGAACTCTAATACTGGATATCTACTTTCACATTACTGGACTATATTTGACATTTCCTGAAAGGTCTATTGCTGGACTATATACTCTGCTTAATTTTAGTTGTCTCCTTTATTTCCTTAATAAAGATATTAGATTGTTTATTGGCCCTCGTGTCTGATTCCCAGTGCTCACGCTGCCTGAGGTGTCACAACTGTCATGTCAAGCTACACAGAGAAACCAGTGAAATCCACAAGGATCACGTGCACAATTTCAACAGAAAGGAAGAAACTATGAAAATAAACATAATGTGGCTTCCAGTATTGAAAAACACCAGAATCAAGACAGTAAATAAATAAAGAACACTGCTCAGAAACAGGGGAACTCCAGACAGTAAACAATCATGTGCCAGTTAACACCTCCCAAACAGAGGGTGCCTCCAGGCAACAACAGCCAGGCTTCCCTCACTTCACAGCTGCAAGCCTACTCAGTGCTAATCAAGCTTCCTGACTGAAACATTCACACTTGCTTTATACAGACAAGGGTTCTTTCTCCCACCCTCGACATTATTCCACAGGTGTGTGTATGTATATACCATATATACTCGAGTATAAGCCGACCCAAATATAAGCCGAGGCACCTAACTTTACCGCAAAAAAACTGGGAAAACATTGACTCCAGTATAAGGCAAGAGTGGTAAATTTCAGAAATAAAAATAGATACCAATAAAATTACATTAATTGAGGCATCAGTAGGTTAAATGTTTCTGAATATTTACATAAAGCTCAAATTTAAGATAAGACTGTCCAACTCTGATCAAATCATTGTTCTCATCGTCTTCAATGTAAATGTGCTTATGTATCCTTTTTAGTAATAATAGAGTAAAATAATACATGTAATAATAATAAATATAGGAAAATAATACATGTAATAATAAATAGAGTAAAATAATAAATGCAATAATAATAATAATATCAGAGTGAAATAATAAATGTATTAGTATTAATAATAATAATAATAATAATAATAATAATAATAATAAACAGTAAAATAAATGTAATAGTAGCAACAATAAAAGAGAAAAATAATAAATGTACCATATATTCTCGAGTATAAGCTGACCCAAATATAAGCCAACCAGGACCCTCACCCGAGTATAAGCCAAGGGGAGCTTTTTCCTTAATCCCTCCTTATTATCCAAGATATTCACTTATCCAAGGTTCTGCTGTTAGGTATTGTGGGAGTTGAAGTCCAAAACACCTGGAGGGCCGAAGTTTGCCCATGCCTGCTCTACAGCATTGAACCAAAGCAAATAAAGTTGTGCAGTAGATTCGATGGCATATTAGACTCGAGTCAATACGGGTAATGAAAAGTTCAAGATTCAGTACAAATGGACCTCCTTGGAAGAGAGAACTTGGGCTCATTTGAACCAAGGCAGCCCATCTTATTTGCCACAAAAGTTCCCTCAGCTTTGCTCCCTGAGGTGGAGAGTTCATTCCCTTTATTTGCTGAATAGCACAGATAAACTCACCGCTGGCCTTGTTGTCGCGTCCGGACTGCTGATGCCGAGTTGTTTCTCTCTCCACAGCTACGCCATGCCCACCAAGACCACTGAAGTGATGCTGGTGCAAGAGCAAGGGTCCAAGATGAAGGTGGACGCCGTCCTCACAACCCACCAGCGCGTGGTTCAGGTAAGGAAAGGGCAAGCCCATAGCCAACGGGGTGGTTTAGGTGTTCAAACCACCCCCGAAATATTTCAGGTAAAAAAGAACAAACCTGGTTTACTCATGAATGTTAACTGGTTAACCAAATCCCCCTGCCAAGTCTATGAGAAGCAAAAATTAGAATCCCTCCAAAACAGCAAGCACAAATTTGGATTATTCACACTATCATTATTTATTTATGTATTTATTTATTTACTACGTTTATATCCCACTCTTCTCACCCCGAAGGGGACTCAGAGCGGCTTACAAATCAAATGAACATACAATATATTATTAGCATAGCACAATATAAACATTAACATTCTCCCCAATGTTCTTATAGCACTTTTAACTTCCTCCATGTTTACAAGTCTCACTTAGTGCACTTTGATCAGCCCATCCTTATGTTTTTATTGATGTGTTTTAACTTTGTCTTATTAATGGTTTGATTTTAATCATATGTTTTAATTTTTCATTTGTGCGTTTTCGGTATTTGATGTTTTTGTATGTATACTCTTTTGCATTTGTAAGCCGCCCTGAGTCCCTGCAGGGAGATAGAGGCGGGGTACAAGAATAAAATTATTATTATTATTATTATTATTATTAAATTACTATACTGTACCAAATCATTATATGGTAATATTATTAGTAATATTACATTTAATATATAATATATAATTAATATTATTATATTGTATTAGTAGTAGTACTGTATAATATTATATTCCATTATAATATTATTATCAATATTATATGTATATACAATATATTATATATTTATAATCATATATATATATATATATATATATATATATATATATATATAAAATTTATATTATATATTTATTACCTACCTTTCTACCAATTTACATGGCAATAGCTGCAACAGTTGACATAATGGAAGCCACCAAGTTGGCAGGGAAAGCCTAAGTTTCGAGACAGGGGGAAATTTGACCTGGATTGCAGGTAAAAACTGAGGAAACTGTGGAAATTGGGGTGTCTCCCACAAGTTCACCTAATCCACGCCCTGCCAAAGAAACCATGGGACAGGAGTAAAGAGAAGAAGCTGTGCCCTCAACAAACATTTGACTTTATATGCACAAGACTGTTTCCGACTACCAGATGAAAGCTCAATTAGCGCAAAATCCACAGACTCCGTTGGCAGGATATGTATTTCCTGTCGATAAGAAAAGGCACTTAAGATTTCCACACAAATGGTTCAGCAAAATTCACTGGCTAGTATTCTCCCTTTGCTCTGCTGTCCAAACAGCATTGTGGCAACAGGTGGTCTTCAGCTGGGATTCAGATTGCCATTTATGCCATACTTGTCTCCAGCAAGGAATCTTTTTTTCCAATTTTTTTTCTCCTTCCCCAGGTGAGATACTGAGAATATCTGGAATAGTGGAATAGTGTAAAGCAGGCATGGACAAACTGGGCCCCTCCAGGTGTTTTGGACTTCAGCTCCCACAATTCCTAACAGCCGGTAGGCTGTTAGGAATTGTGGGAGCTGAAGTCCAAAACACCTGGAGGGCTGCAGTTTCGTATGTTTTTAATTGTATTATTATTATTATTATTTCATTCCCTTTTTTTCTCCCTCTAAACCCAGATCCAAGGCTTGAAGGCCACCTTTGCTCCTGTCCTCCTAGAAATCGTTCAGAGCAATCAGCCCGAAGGAGTCCATCTGTTAGTGAAAGAGGTATGTCGATTCTTATCGATGCTTTCATTTTTCACAACGCAGCTCCTGACATTGGCTTTTTAGCTGCCGCGACAGCAAAGTAACTGAAGTGTGCAGCAATCCCTCAACACCCACAACACACATCCTTCTTAGTATATATTTGGGAATGTTTGTCTCCTCGTCACAATCATTTGCAGGCATGGCAGGGAGACCTGTTTGCCATACAGTGAAACCAGTTCTGGGCTCTGAATATCCACCTGGGCTTTTCTCCACACCTGAGAGAAAAGCTCAAAGACTATGCCAAAAACTAGAGGCATGCGCCTGGGTAAAGCTGCCTTGTTTCTCATGCTGGGAGAGATATAGTTGTATAAGTACTCTATATCCTCATGTATGAGTCTAGAAATTTTAGTATTAAAATGAACCCTCAATCCATAGGTTGACTTTTCTATGGATCAGTGTATTTGCTTTGGAAAAGAACCATCCCTTTCTCTGAATAGAGTGGCAAAAGGCGCTATGATACTTCACCTTGTTGATGGGAAGCTTCCCACCAAAGTGGAAATCAGACAGATGACAAGCTATTTAACGTCAGCAGACTGAAAGCCAAAACCAAGGTCAGCACAACATCTGTTATAGAACTCCAATATGCCGATGACAACGTAGTCTGTGAGCACTCAAAAGAAGACCTACAAGCCACTCTAAACACCTTTGCAGAAGCATACGAAAACTCGGCCTCTCATTGAACATCAAGAAAACCAAAGTGCTCTTCCAACAGGCACCAGCTAATCCCTCTGCAATGCCAGGAATACAACTTAATGGTGCAACATTAGAAAACGTTGACCATTTCCGCTCCCTTGGCAGCCACCTCTCCACAATAGTCAACATCGACTCTGAAATACAACACCGCCTGAGCTCTGCGAGTGCAGCATTCTTCCGAATGAAGCAGAGTGTTTGAGGATCGGGACATCCGTAGAGAGACCAAGGTGCTTGTTTACAAAGCCATTCCCCTCCCAACCCTGCTCTACGCCTGTGAAACGTAGACGGTCTACAGACGTCACACTCAATTCCTGGAGCGTTTCCATCAGCGTTGCCTCAGAAAAATCCTGCAAATCTCTTGGGAAGACAGGCGGACAAATGTCAGCGTTCTGAATCAGCACCCCAAATAACCAAACCGAATCTAAAGTTGACCAAAAACTGATTTGTAACCCTTATGGTACTAATTGTTGTAGTCCCTAGTCAAAAAAGGGTTGGGAACCACTGATTTAAAGGAAAGTGGGATAGATAGATGGACAGACGGATGGATAAAGGGATGGATAGATGTATAGATAAATTGGATGGATGGAAGGACAGACAGACGGATGGATGAATGGATGGATGCATGGATGGATGGATTGACGGATAGACAGATGGATGGATGGATGCATAGATGGATGGACAGACAGACAAACAGACAGATAGATAGATGGACAGATGGATGGACGGTTAGATAGATACATGGATGGATAGATAGATGGATGCATGGATGGGTGGATAGACAGACAGATGGATGGATGGATGGATGGGTTGGTGGATGGATGGATGGATGGATGGACAAACAGATGGACGGATGGACAGACAGATGTATGGATGGATACATGGATAGACAGATAGATGGATGCATGGATGGGTGGGTTGATGGATGGATGGATGGAAAAACAGATGGACGGACGGACAGACATGTATGTATGGATACATGGATAGACAGACAGATGGATGCATGGATGGGTGGGTTGATGGATGGATGGATGGAAAAACAGATGGACGGACGGACAGACATGTATGGATGGATACATGGATAGACAGACAGATGGATGTATGGATGGGTGGGTTGATGGATGGATGGATAGAAAAACAGATGGACGGATGGACAGACATGTATGTATGGATACATGGATAGACAGACAGATGGATGCATGGATGGGTGGGTTGATGGATGGATGGATGGAAAAACAGATGGACGGACGGACAGACATGTATGGATGGATACATGGATAGACAGACAGATGGATGCATGGATGGGTGGGTTGATGGATGGATGGATGGAAAAACAGATGGACGGACGGACAGACATGTATGTATGGATACATGGATAGACAGACAGATGGATGCATGGATGGGTGGGCTGGTGGATGGATGGATGGATGGAAAAACAGATGGATGGACGGACAGACAGATGTATGGATGGATACATGGATAGACAGATAGATGGAAAAACAGATGGATGGACGGACAGACAGATGTATGGATGGATACATGGATAGACAGACAGATGGATGCATGGATGGGTGGGCTGATGGATGGATGGATGGATGGATGGATGGATGGATGGATGGATGGATGGATGGATGGATGGAAAAACAGATGGATGGACGGACAGACAGATGGATGGATGGATACATGGATAGACAGACGGATGGATGGATGGATGGATGGATGGACAAACAGATGGACGGACGGAAGGACAGACAGATGGATGGATGGATGGATGTAAACTTGCAGAAAAATCTAGAAGGACTAGACCAGTGGTTCTCAACCTGTGGGTCCCCAGATGTTTTGACCTTCAACTCCCAGAAATCCTAACAGCTGGTAAACTGGCTGAGCTATCTCGGAGTTGTAGCCCAAAACACCTGGGGACCCACAAGTTGAGAACCACTGGACTAGACAAATGTATGTGTCAGGGTGGAGAGGCCAAGAGAGCCAGCTTTGCTGGAGAGGATAAATAGCAACTCAGGGTCAGCAAGAGCAGCTTCAGACCAAGGTCATGCTTTTGCTAAGTGCTGCCTGGGAAGAGGATTTAAGGAAGAAAATGGTCCAGGATGAGACTCTTTTCTGCACAAATTCTCCTTTCTGCGCAGCTGAAATAGCAGTGTCTGGAAGTCTTTAATGCTGTGGAGCTCACATTGCAAGGGGACTAATCCTGTGCAACTGTTACTGGTTTCAATGGGTTTCCTTCAGGAAAAACGTCTGCGAGGGCAGCATTTTTTAAATGTATTCTCCCCGCTCTTCAAGAAATTGCATCTTTGGGATTTTGCTGCCTTGATTTTTTGCTTAGGAAGGCACTTCTTGTCTCCAGAGCAGCCTCAGATGCTTCAAGGCTTGCCCTTCCTTTCTGTCTGTGTGTAATTTATGCCCCCGCAGGTATCCCTTTTTCGCATAAATCCCGGACTACCCTGTGAAGCAGAACCCCAGCAGAGCGTTGGGAACTGAGCATTTGCTGAGCAGAAAAAAGCATAGAAGCAGCAATTGCATTATGGTTCCATTCTACTGATTAGGCTTGAATGTACTCTGCATCTGTATGCATTTGTACAGAACTTTTATAGACCATGAATTTCAGAATCTTCCAGGGCTCATGCTGGCTGGGGAGTTATGGAAGTTATAGTCCAAAATAACTTTTCAAATGATAGCAAAAGGAAAAAAATAACATTGAGTACTGCTCCTCCTCAAGTTAGTTTAATTCTTAATTGTTTTAAGTTAGCATATTTTATTTTATTTATTTACAGCATTTATATTCCGCCCTTCTCACTCAGGGCGGATCACATTACATATATAGGCAAACATTCAATGCCTTTTTAACATAGAACAAAGACAAACAAACATAGGCTCCGAGCGGGCCTCGAACTCATGACCTCCTGGTCAGAGTGATTCATTGCAGTGATTCATTGCAGCTGCTCTCCAGCCTGCGCCACAGCCCGGGGGCTGGAGCATATGCACTGGAGAGATGGGAGAAGATAATGTTAGAAGAATTAAAATATACTGTATATACTCGAGTATAAGCCTAGATTTTCAGACCTTTTTAGGACTGAAAGAAAACCTCCTCGGCTTATACTCGGGTGAGGGTCCTGCTGGTCTTATATTCAAGTCGGCTTATACTCAAATATATATGGTATATTTATTATTTTTCTCTATTATTATTGGTATTATTACATTTATTATTTTACTCTATTAATTATGATTATTACATTTATTATTTTACTCTATTATTATTGTTACTTTTACATTTATTTGACTCTATTTTTATTAATAATACATTTATTATTTTACTCTATTATTACATTTATTATTTTACTCTATTTATTATTATTATTATTATTATTATTACATTTATTATTTCACTCTTATTATTAAAAGGATACATAAGCACATTTACATTGAAGAAGATGAAAATGATTTAATCAGAGTTGAACAGTCATATCTTAAATTACAGTTTGATGTAAAGATTCAAAAACATTTAAACTACTGATGCTTCAATTAATGTAATTTTATTAGTATTTTGGCTTATACTTGAGTCAATGTTTCCCAGTTTTTTTGTGGTAAAATTAGGTGCCTTGGCTTATATTTGGGTCGGCTTATACTTGAGTATATATTGAATTTTAAGTTTTGCTTTTCAAGTGATGTATCGATGGTATCTAACTCCAGTCAAACTGTTGGAGATGTATAAGGACATTAAAAATGTGCAGCTTGAAACATATCCAGGTCCTTTCTCATGTCTGTGGTGGATATGCAGCAAAGCAAAGGAATATTTGTGGTGCAGGCTGGTGAGCAGCCAGCTGCAGCCAGCTGCAACAAATCACTCTGACCAAGAGGTCATGAGTTCGAGGCCAGCTCGGAGCCTGCGTTTGTCTCTGTCTCTGTTCTATGTTAAGGCATTGAATGTTTGCCTATATGTGTAATGTGATCCGCCCTGAGTCCCCTTCGGGGTGAGAAAGAGGGGCAGAATATAAATACTGTAAATAAATATTGGAGATCGATACAACATTTGCTACAAGAAATCTTTAAAATCAGAATGACAACTAGATTTAACTTTCATTTCTTCCTGGGACTTCCAAATAAACACACATGTGAATTTCAAGTTATTACATTGCATGCAGCTGGATGATATGCAAAAATGGGAAAATAAAGAACTACCTAGAAAAGAAAATTGGGTTAGAAAAGTTCTAAAACTAACACATATGGGCAGGTTCCATATATATGTGACGAAGTTTGCCCATGTCTGAGATAGATAGATAGATAGATAGATAGATAGATAGATAGATAGATAGATAGATAGATAGATATGCCGGTTGTTAGGAATTGTGGGAGTTGAAGTCCAAAACACTTGGAGGGATGAAGTTTGCCCATGGCTGCTGTATATTCTTTTAGGAATAACTCCTTAATCTGTGAGCACTGGATGTCCTCAGAGGCCTATCCTTAATGTTCTGCCTCTTTTCTTCTTCCGCAGCACACAGAGGAAGACTTCAGGAGCCGACTCAAAGCCCGGCCGGAGCTGGAAGAGCTGCTTGCCCAAATGAACTGAGCTGTGCTGCACTAAATGTCAGCTGAGCGGCAGCATTCAGCTTCCTGACAAGATCGCCTTGCATTTTTCCTTTCCCTCTAATTTTTATTCAGAAATAAAAAAGCCAATGTAAAAAGGTGAATATTATACCAAAAAAGCATTTTTTTTTCCCTATACTAGCTTACATACCCAGCAATGCCCAGGTTAGGTCTTCTGTAAGGATAAACTTTAGAACTACCGTAGTTGTTTGATTTTGGATTTTATGAATGGTTCCTGTAGAAAATACATAAGGATGTGGGTGAACTACAACTCTCATTGTCCTGCGACAGTTTTCCCCCCAAACCTTAGCAGTATTTGCAGCTGGTCATGTTGGGTCTCTGTGCCAAGTTTGGTCCAGTTCCATTGTTCGTGGGATTCACAGTGTTCTTTGCATGTAGGTGAACTATATTATTATTATTATTATTATTTATTTACAGCATTTATATTCCGCCCTTCTCACCCTGAAGGGGACTCAGGGCGGATCACATTACACATATAGGCAAACATTCAATCCCTTTTAACATAGAACAAAGACAAGACAAACATAGGCTCAGAGCGGGCCTCGAACTCATGACTTCCTGGTCAGAGTGATTCATTGCAGCTGGTTGCAGCTGGCTTGCTCTCCAGCCTGCGCCACAGCCCAGGCCTAGTTGTATCTTCCATTCAAGTACAGTAGAGTCTCACTTATCCAAGACTCGCTTATCCAAGGTTCTGGATTATCCAAGGCATTTTTGTAGTCAATGTTTTCAATACATCGTGATATTTTGGTGCTAAATTCGTAAATACAGTAATTACTACATAACATTACTGTGTACTGAACTACTTTTTCTGTCCAATTTGTTGTATAACATGATGTTTTGGTGCTTTATTTGTAAAATCATAACCTAATTTGATGTTTAATAGGCTTTTCCTTAATCCCTCCTTATTATCCAAGATATTTGCTTATTCAAGGTTCTGCCAGCCCGTTTAACTTGGATAAGTGAGAGACTACTGTATTTGACTTGATCAGTTGTGACGAGAGTATGGTTCAGTTCTTTATATTTTCTTTCCCCTTTTACTCTAGCTGTCAAGAGTTCCCTATTTCGAGCCCCAGTTCTTCTTAACAACAGTCTGTTGTGTATTTCATCCTCCTTTCAAAATAACTATCACAGTAATGTAATTTTATTAGTATCTATTTTTATTTTGAAATTTATCAGTAGCTGCTGCATTTCCCACCCTCGGCTTATACTCAAGTCAATAAGCTATCCCAGTCTTTTGTGGTAAAATTAGGTGCCTTGGCTTATATTCGGGTCGGCTTATACTCGAGTATATACAGTATATAGATTTGTATCTTTATCACAGTCCTACCAGTCCCATAAAAGAGCCAATTTCAGCACATTTGTGCAAATATAGTTTTGATTATGATTTAGTTATTTGGGTTAATTTAAGTGGGGCTCTGTACCATTTGGTCAATATTTTCTGTTTCTCTAGTCCTACTATGTTTAACTTTCTTTTGATTAAGTCAACCCAGTGTTCAGTGTCTGACTCACTGCAGTTTAAATCCATATCTCGATTAGTGTTTGTTTCAGTTTATATTGTTTTTCAACTATTTTCTTGTAAATGAAAAGTCTTTCTCCTCCTCTAATTTCCATTTCAAAATTCAATCAAAATGTGTTTCTGGAATTGGGATTGGTAAGGTTAAGAAAGGGTCCTCCAGTGGTGCAGCAGGTTAAACCGCAGAGCTGTAAACTTGCTGACTGGAAGGTCAGCGGTTCGAATCCAGGGAGTGGAGTGAGCAACCGCTGTTAGCCCCAACTTCTGCCAACCCAGCAGTTCGAAAACATGCAAATGTGAGTAGATCAATAGGTACCGCTTCTGTGGGAAAGTAATAACACTCCATGCAGTCATGCTAGCCACATGACCTTGGAGGTGTCTACGGACAACGCCGGCTCTTCAGCTTAGAAATGGAGATGAGCACCAACATCCAGAGTTCGACACTACTAGACTTAACGTCAAGGTTAAGGAAATAAGACATATCGACTGAGGAAGTAAGTGGAATGTTACTATAGAGATTTGTATTACTCTACTTGTGTTTACAATAATAACAATAACTTAAAAGGACAGATTTTGCTAAAATTAAGCAACTAACTAACCACTACAACGTACAACGTAAAGTTGCTAGGGATTGTGGGAGTTGAAGTCCAAAACACCTTGAGGGAGGGTCCAAGTTGGCCCATGAAAGAAAATCAAGAAAATATTACTTTCATGTTTGTTTATTGTGCAAGAGAATAAATCCTGTTCCTCCTTTTGGCATTAAATATCGTTTAACGGTATGCATGGTAGAAAAAGGTGCACATTTTGCTAGGATTAGGCTCCACAAGTCTCTGTTTGAGATAGGCACATGTATTTGGTGCTCAGCAAAGGAGCCGCTCTTCAGCAGGGGGCCTGGTGCATCTGCTGCCGCCTCCGATGCTCTTCCGCCTGTTGCTTCTGGTGTTCCTTCATGCACTCCTTGAAGCCCTGTACTTGCGGCTGGCACTTCCTCCAGTCTTGGTGCTCCGCCATGCAATCCTGCACCGCATAGTGGAAAGAGGCGCAGCCGGTGCGGGCGATCATTAGATCAAAGGCATCCTCCTCGCCTTCCTCCTCCTCCTCTTCTTTTGGTTTCCTGCTCCAGTTGTGACCAGGGGGCTTGGCGCCGGACATACTGAGGAATCTGGAGGATACCATAAAAGTTAAGAATCACCAATAACGCTCTGTAATATGATTTTCACCCCTGGGTTATAAATGCCCTGTCCTAATTAGTTGTATCATAAAAACATCGAGAAAAGTTTATTAAACTGCAGACTAATTCAACCAGAGAAATCAGCCATAGCAGAGCACTTGATGAACCAACCTGGACACAGTATATTATTTGAGAACACACAAATGCTTGACCACTCCAACAACTATCATGTCAGACTACGCAGAGAAGCCATTGAAATCCACAAGCATGTGGACAACTTCAACAGAAAGGAGGAAACCATGAAAATGAACAAGGTCTGGCTACCAGTATTAAAAAACTCTAAAATCAAAACAGTAGATGGGAAGCAACACTCTGAGGACAGAGGAGCCTCAAGGACAGCTAATGACTGAACAAAGGATGCCCTCAGGCAAGAGACAAACCTTTCCAATGCTAATTAGGGTGATGAACTGAAACATTAATGCTGGCTTCCAACTGAAAAAAGACTCTTGCCACACCCTGGACTCTCCACAGATATATATTCTTTCCTTTCCTTACTTAGTTTCTCCATACCTCACAACCTCTGAGGATGCCTGCCATAGATGTGGGCGAAACGTCAGGAGAGAATACTTCTGGAACATGACCACACAGCCCGAAAGACATATAACAACCCTGTGATCCCGGCCATGAAAGCCTTCGACAACACATACAAAAACTTTGCTCTTGCGGGAGGAGCATCCAGCTATAGCACATTTTGCTCTAGTTTTCCAAGAAATATAGTGTTTCAACCAATTCAGCCTCAAAAAATGAAGTTTCTGGAGTAGAGCAACTAATTTCAAAGTATGGACTGCACAATTAAACCAGAAATTGCAACTTCAAACCAGGAACAGAAACGTTTTTAAATTTTGTTCAATCTCTGCATTAAGAACTTCTGAAGAATCATACAATTCTAGTGTTGGGAGTCATTCAGTCTAACCCAAGAAATAATAATAATAATAACTTTATTTTTATACCCCGCTCCATCTCCCCGAAGGGACTCGGGGCGGCTTACATGGGGCCTTGCCCGATACAACAATCAAATATCAATAACAAAGCAATAACACAATTATCCCAATAAAAACATCAAGCATATTCCATTGATGAATAGCTCTGACCATCAGGAAGTTCCTCTTATGTTTACTTTTCCTGCCATTCGGCTCTCATCTGCGAAGGTCATCAGCTTTGTTTTTAATCAGTCTTTTAAGGATTTTAACTGTTTACTTTTGTAATACCATTGACATTTAATTCTATTTTAATGTTTGTATATTTTATTATTTATTACAATACTTATATCCCGCCCTTCTCACCCATAGGGGACTTAGGGCGGCTTACAATAAAACACAATATAAAAATATTACAGACAATTCAACCAATTAAAATGAAATACATTAAACATTGACAAAAATATACATATAAATACACAATTATTGTGTTTTTAATTGTATATTCCATTCAATTTCATCGTAAGTCATTTTGAGTTTCTTTTGTCAAGAGAAAATATCATAAATAAATATGATGATGGTTATTATTATTTTGGATCCTGTCCTTTGGGGCATTTACTATCCTTCCCAATTTCAGAGTATAAATAAACATAAAATGAAAAACTAATAACTTAATTTTATTGTTTTGGATCTTCTTATTATTATTATTATCATCATCATTTTGGGTGCTGATCCTGTCTCCGGAGTGTTTGCCATTCCTCACAATTTCAGGGTATAAATAATAATAATAAGTACAATAATAACTATTGTTATGTTTATAATAATAATAATAATAATAATAATAATAATAATAATAATAATAATAATAATAAGAGTCCTTGTGGACAACAAGTTAAACATAAGCCAACAATGTGATGCAGCGGCAAAAAAAGCCAAGGATTCTGGCCTGTATCAATAGAAGTCTAGTGCCTAGATCCAGGAAAGTCATACTTCCCCTCTATTCTATTCTGCTTTGGTCAGACCCCATCTGTGTCTAATTCTGGGCACCGCAATTGAAGAAAGATGTCAACTCTAAGCTGGAAAGTGTCCAGAGGAGGGTGAATCAAAGGATCAAGGGTCTGGAGAACAAGCCCTATGAGGAGTGGCTTAAAGATCTGGGCATGTTTAGCCTGAAGAAGAGAAGGCCGAGAGGAGACATGATGAGGGCCATGGATCATTAGTATGGATTCGATGATGATGATTAGTAGTATGTTTGTCTATACCACGAAATTGGGAGGAATGGCAAAAGGACAGGATCCAAAATAAGAATAACAACAAAACAGTAACAATTTATGGGGTTGTTGTATGTTTTCCGGGCTGTATAGCTATGTTCCAGAAGTATTCTCTCCTGACGTTTCACCCACATCTATGGCAGACATCCTCAGAGGTTGTGAGGTCACAACATGCTGAATTTTGTTTATTATTTTATTATGACACAGCAAACAAGATAGATATGCTGGATTTCGTATCACAAAATCACAAGTTGAACACTTCCCAAGTGTCTAGGACTGTGTGATGTATTTTCGGATGATGCGCGCAGATCCCAGTAGGGTGGCCTTTTGCAGTTGACAGATCGTAATTTTGTCAATGTCTATTGTTTCCAAATGCCGGCTGAGATCTTTTGGCACGGCACCCAATGTGCCAATCACCATTGGGACCACCTGCACTGGTTTCTGCCAGAGTCTTTGAAGTAACTTCGTTTATTATTATTATTATTATTATTATTATTATTATTATTATTATTATTATTTATAACTTGCCCTATCTCCCAAGTGGACTCAGGGCAGTTATTACTATGATGATGATGATGGATCCTGTGCTTTAGGGCACACATTATCTCTCCCAATTTTAGGGTTTAAATTCACATGCTAAAGGTAGGTAAAGGATAAAGGTTTTCCCCTGACGTTAAGTCCAGTCATGTCTGACTTTGGGGGTTGGTGCTCATTTCCATTTCTAAGCCGAAGAGCCGGCGTTGTCCGTAGACACCTCCTAGGTCATGTGGCCAGCATGACTGCATGGAGCACCGCTACCTTCCCATCGAAGCAGTACCTATTGATCTACTCACATTTGTATGTTTTCATGCTGCTAGGTTGGCATAAGCTGGGGCTAACAGCAGGAGCTCACCCCGTTCTGGGGATTTAAACCACTGGCCTTTCGGTCAGCAAGTTCATCAGGTCCGCGGTTTAACCCACTATTATGAAGATCATCATAATTTATTATTATTATGGGTCCTGTGCTTTGGGGCATTCACTATTCCACCCTATTTGGGGGTATAAATAAACATAAACCTAATAATAACAAGTATAGTAAAGTCTCACTTATCCAACATTCGCTTATCCAACGTTCTGGATTATCCAAAGCATTTTTGTAGTCAATATTTTCAATAAATTGTGATATTTTGGTGCTAAATTTGTAAATACAGTAATTATAACATAACATTACTGCGTATTGCGCTACTTTTTCTGTCCAATTTGTTGTATAACATGATGTTTTGGTGCTTAATTTTTAAAATCATAACCTAATTTGATGTTTAATAGGCTTTTCCTTAGTCCCTCCTTATTATCCAACATATTCGCTTATCCAACGTTCTGTGGGATAAGTGAGACTCTACTGTAAACACAAACAGAATAACAACAATATTTATGGATCCTGTCCTTTGGGAAATATGCTATCCCTCCCAATTTCGGGGTTTAAATAAACATAAACAATAACAATAACAAGGTTGTTGTATGTCTTTCGGGCTGTGAGGCCATGTTCCAGAAGTATTCTCTCCTGACGTTTCGCCCACATCTATGGCAGGCATCCTCAGAGGTTGTGAGGTTACCTCACAACCTCTGAGGATGCCTGCCATAGATGCAGGCGAAACGTCAGGAGAGAATGCTTCTGGAACATAGCCAGACAGCCAGGGAAACTCACAACAAGCCAGTGATCCCGGCCATGAAAGCCTTCGACAACACATTGAATAACAAGTATTATTTTAGATCCAGCCCTTTGGGGCATTATTATTGTTACAGTAATCATAAATACATTTCTATTTCAAAGTATTGTTTCCCAACCTTCCTTCCTTCAGGGCTTTTGGACTTCAGCCCCCAGAATCGCTTCGTATTGGCCACAGCAGCTGAGGCTTCTGGGAAATGGAGTCCAACCAGCGCTTGGGAGTCACTGTCCCTTTAAGCCTTAAAGGGACAGGAGCCCCTTTCGAACTTCACAGTGGAAATCCGGATTTGGCTGAATGCCGCGCTCACCTTCCCCTCTTCCAGACTCAGCCGTGAGCGGAAGCACTTCGGGACCACTTCCGCTTCGGGGCTTTCCGTTTCCAAGATGGCGGGCGCCGCTTTAGAGGCCTTTTTCTCCGCTCCCGCCGTGATACGGATCCAGAGCGACTGGGACCAAGTGCTGAGGTAAGCGACGAGGGGGGTAGGCCACGCCCCTTGGCCGCAAGCCACGCCCACTCCGAGAGGGCGCTCTGCCTAAAGTGTTCCTGTGTGCGTCGGTTATATCCTTCCCCCGGAATTGAGTCCCCCTGACAGAAGGTTCCGGACTCTTTTATACCCTTCTGGTTTCTTTTATTATTCATTTTCCTTTTTCAGTTCTTTAAAGCTCTCATACTTTATAATAATCCTGGGCCTTTTGAAAAGCAGGTCACCATGTAAAGCAATATTATTATTATTTTTGCATAATAATTTTTTAAAATATATTTTTATTGAAGTTTTACCTTATAAGATAGAGTAAATTAACATCAAAAGTGTGAGAACATTTCATTGTATAGAAAGTAGGAGAACTGAGATTAAAAGAGGATCAAAAAGGGAGAGAGAGAAAAAAAACCAAAAACAGAACTAAAGTGTCCATATTTATATATATACATATATATTTTAAAAAATCTGAACAAATGGTGATATAAAAATGCAAAATTACTTGGCAAAGAAACACACCAAAAAGCAAAAGCAAAAAGCATTAGCACTGGCATTAAACACTTCGAATAAAATCGCTAGGTTAGAAGCAGCTGACATTGGTAATGTTCTAACAAAGAACTGCCAAAAACTGTTAAAGTTAAACTAAACAATCATTGTTGTTCCAGTATGACAGTTGGAAAATATAATAATAATAATAATAATAATAATATAATAATAGTAGTAGTAGTAGTAGTAATACTAATAGTCAGGATTTCCAAGCAGTATGTCATCGTTTGGTTAACAGAGAGATATAGAAGAATAACATAATGTGCATTAAGGCTAGCAATAAATCATGTTCTTACTCCTAGAATAGTATATTTTTGCTTTTTAGTACATTGAGAATATTTTTTAATGCATTTTCTTAGATGGCAGAATATAAATGCCTGCATTTCAGGCAGAATTATCCTATGGTCTGTTGTATCACTTTTTTATTTTAGGAATGTTCTTTTATTAAATAAAATAAAGCATAATAAATTATAATATGCAGGCAGTGAGTCAGAGCATTTATACGAATATATAGATTAGGATGTCTTAATGAAAATACCAGTGTTGAGTCCATCCTGTTCTAATTATACTATCTATTGTTCCAGAGGCCATCAATTAAACAGTCTAGCTCCATGCTTTTCCAGTAAAGCACTCCAGTAAGATATCCCAGAGATCTCCATGCTTATTCAGATATTCCCAGGAATATAACAATTTCTCCATAAATATGCTCAGTTTTCTATTTTGCAAAATAATATTTTTTGTTTATTTCTTGTAAGTGTAGATACAGCCAAAGTGGGAGAACAAAACCAAGTAGTAAAGAATGGTGAGAAGAGAGACAGGGAGTGAAATAAAGAGAATAAATAAAAATAAAAATTTAATTTAAAAAATGGCATGCTGTTTGACTTCCCATCTGTGCTTCGGAGACTCTTTTTTCGTTTTCCTTTAACTTTTGTCATTTTCTCTAGCCTCCTTTCCATTAGCTCATTTCTATATACAAGACAGATCTATTGTAAGATCCATTTTTCTTTTTCTCAGGAATTTTATAACGTTTGTCCAAGCAGTCTTATTTTTCCCTTCTCTTATTTTTTGTGTCAAAATGTCCATTTGTATAATGTCCAATATTTGGTTAGCCAATCTTTCGGATTCGGAGGTTCTTTTCTTTTCCAAACTCTTGCTAAGGTCAGTCTAGCCGCAGTGCTGATGTAAAATAGTATTCTATCATAGAATCATAGAATAGTAGAGTTGGAAGAGACCACATGGGCCATCCAGTCCAACCCCCGCCAAGAAGCAGGAAATCGCATTCAAAGCACCCCCGACAGATGGCCATCCAGCCTCTGCTTAAAAGCCTCCAAGGAAGGAGCCTCCACCACGGCCCCGGGGAGAGAGTTCCACTGTCGAACAGCCCTTCTCACAGTGAGGAAGTTCTTCCTGATGTTCAGGTGGAATCTCCTTTCCTGTAGTTTGAAGCCATTCTTCCATTGTGTCCTAGTCTTCAGGGCAGCAGAAAACAAGCTCCCTCCCTCCTCCCTATGACTTCCCTTCACGTATTTGTACATGGCTATCATGTGTCCTCTCAGCCTTCTCTTCTGCAGGCTAAACATGCCCAGCTCTTTAAGCCGCTCCTCATAGGGCTTGTTCTCCAGACCTTTGATCATTTTAGTCGTCCTCCTCTGGACGCTTTCCAGCTTGTCAACATCTCCCTTCAACTGTGGTGCCCAAAATTGGACACAGTGTGATTCCAGGTGTGGTCTGACCAAGGCAGAATAGAATAAGGGGGAGCAGGACTTCCCTGGATCTAGACGCTATTCCCCTATTGATGCAGGACAGAATCCCATTGGCTTTTTTAGCAGCCGCATCACATTGTTGGCTCATGTTTAACTTGTTTTCCACAGGGACTCCAAGGTCTTTTTCGCACACACTGCTGTCAAGCCAGGCGTCCCCCATTCTGTATCTTTGATTTACATTTTTTCTGCCGAAGTGAAGTATCTTGCATTTGTCCCTGTTGAACTTCATTTTGTTAGTTTCGGCCCATCTCTCTAGTCTGTCAAGATCGTTTTGAATTCTGCTCCTGTCTTCTGGAGTGTTAGCTATCCCTCCCAGTTTGTGTCGTCTGCAAACTTGATGATCGTGCCTTCTAACCCTTCATCTAAGTCGTTAATAAAGATGTTGAACAGAACCGGGCCCAGGACGGAGCCCTGCGGCACTTCACTTGTCACTTCTTTCCATGATGAAGACGACGCATTGGTGAGCACCCTTTGGGTTCGTTCGCTTAGCCAATTACAGATCCACCTAACCGTAGTTTTGTCTAGCCCACATTTTACTAGTTTGTTTGCCAGAAGGTCGTGGGGGACTTTGTCGAAGGCCTTACTGAAATCCAGGTACGCTACATCCACAGCATTCCCTGTATCGACCCAACTCGTAACTCTATCGAAAAAAGAGATCAGATTAGTCTGGCATGACTTGTTTTTGGTAAATCCGTGTTGACTATTAGCAATGACCGCATTTGTTTCTAAGTGTTCGCAGACCACTTCCTTGATGATCTTTTCCAGAATCTTGCCTGGTATCGATGTGAGGCTGACCGGACGGTAATTGTTTGGGTCGTTCTTTTTTCCCTTCTTGAAGATAGGGACCACATTCGCCCTCCTCCAATCTGCTGGGACTTCTCCCGTTCTCCAAGAACTCTCAAAGATAATTGCCAGTGGTTCTGAAATAACTTCCGCTAATTCCTTCAATACTCTTGGATGTAGCTGATCTGGCCCTGGGGACTTGAATTCGTTTAGAGTGGCCAGGTGTTCCTGGACAACTTGTCTCCCTATTTGGGGTTGGATTTCCCCCAATCCTTCGTCCATTCCATGTTGCTGAGGTTGAAGATGGCTTTCTTTTTGTGAGAAGACCGAGGCAAAAAAGGCATTGAGCAGTTCTGCCTTTTCCCTGTCCCCTGTCGCCATCACCCCATCTTCTCCTTGCAATGGCCCTATCGCCTCCTTTTTCTTCCTTTTTATACCAACGTAAGCAAAAAAGCCTTTTTTGTTGTTTTTTATGTCCCTGGCAAGCCTGAGCTCATTTTGCGCTTTAGCCTTGCGAACCTTTTCCCTACAGGTGTTGGCTATACGTTTGAATTCTTCTTTGGTGATTTCTCCCCTTTTCCACTTCTTGTGCATGTCACTTTTGAGCTTTAGCTCAGTTAGAAGTTCTTTGGACATCCATTCTGGCTTCTTTGCACTTGTCTTATTTTTCTTCTTTGTTGGCACTGTTTGCATTTGCGCCTTGAGTATTTCACTTTTGACAAACTCCCATCCATCCTTAACTCCCTTGTTTTTTAATATCGGCGTCCATGGAATGCCGCTCAGTAATTCCTTCATTTTTTGGAAGTCAGCTCTCTTAAAGTCCAGAATGCGTGTTTGACTTGTCTTAGTTTCAGCATTCCTTTGTATTGCAAACTCCAGGAGCACATGGTCACTTGCCCCTAAGGATCCAACCACTTCAACTGTATTGATCAGGTCTTCCACATTTGTTAAGATTAGATCAAGAGTTGCTGATCCTCTTGTTGCCTCTTCTACCTTCTGGACCATAAAATTGTCTGCAAGGCAAGTGAGGAATTTGTTGGACTTTGTACTCTTGGCTGAGTTTGTTTTCCAGCAGATATCGGAATAATTGAAATCACCCATGACTACTATATCTCTTCTTTGTGCCTGTTTGGTCAGCTGTTGACAGAAGGCTTCATCAAGTCCTTCATCCTGACTCGGAGGTCTGTAGTAGACACCCACAACAAGATCTTTTTGAGTCCCGGTTCCCTTGATTCTTATCCAGATGCTTTCAAGCTGATTTCCCGGATTACAGTCTTGCATTTCTTCTGCAACGTAACTGTTTTTGACATATAAAGCTACTCCCCCTCCTCTCCCCTTTGTTCTATTTCTGTGAAAGAGGTTATAGCCCTCAATGGTTAAATTCCAGTGATGGGAGTCATCCCACCAGGTTTCAGTGATGCCTATGACATCGTATGTGTGGTGCTGTGCTAAGAGTTGGAGTTCGTCTTGCTTATTTCCCATGCTCTGAGCGTTGGTGTAAAGACATGTAAGCCCCTGTGACCTCCCCTCGAACTGTTTATTTGGGATTATTGTGCTCTCTGTACTTGGTCCTTGCTGTGTTTGTGCAGCCCTCCGTTTAGCCTTTTGGCGGTTCCCTGTGGTCGTGGGTAATATAGTGTTCGCCAGGCTGTTGTTCCCCTCCCCCAGTGGATCTAGTTTAAAGTGCGCCTGATGAGGTTTGTGAGTCTGTGTGCAAAAAGATGTTTTCCTGCTTGTGTGAGATGCACCCCATCACTTGCCAATAGGCCATCCTCCTGGAAGAGTAGACCATGGTCAAGGAAGTCAAAATGCTCCTCTTGGCACCATTTTCTGAGCCAGTTATTGACCTGTACTATTTTTCCGGCCCTTGTAGAGCCGTGTCCTACAACGGGGAGGAGGGATGAAAAGATCACATGTACATTATACAGTTTTAGCTTTGTTCCCAGAGCTCGAAAATCATTTGTGATCTTTTGAAAAGTATGCCTAGCGGTGTCATTGGTACCTACATGAATCAACATAAGGTGGGGAGGGTGATGGGGCTTTAGGAGCCTGCTAAGCCTCTGAGTGATATGGTGTATTTTTGCCCCCGGGAGGCAGCATGTTTCTCGAGCCATCCCATCCGGTCTGGAAATGATGCCTTCCGTTCCTCTAAGGAGGGAGTCACCTACTACCAAGACCTGTTTCCTTTGAGGATTGACAGGGTCCCTTTTGTGCAAGACAGTGTGTATGTCCCCTGAAGAGTGTTCCTGTTGAAGTGAATCATGTAGGTGTAAAGTGTTGTCCTCCTCCTCAACATCCCCAGTGCATTCATCAATGACAATCCATTGAGATACATCCGAGAGCCCATTACTCTCCCAAGGATGTTCCTGTTGCTCCTGGTCTACGATTGGGGATGGATCATTTTTCTTTAATATTGAGTTTGAGAATCCTAGTAGGTACGTTTCTGGTTTTAATTTGAATTTGGTTCCTAACATCTTTTGTGTCATTTGGTGAATTGTCTTCCAAAATTCTTTGATTTTCCCACATGTCCACCATTGGTGAAAGAAGATTTCTATTTTTTCCCCCACATTTCCAGCATAATTTAGAGTTATTTTTGTTGAATTTTGCTAATATGTCCGGAGTATAATACCAACGGAACTGCATCTTATACCAATTTTCTCTTATATCTGTTGCCGCAGTGTATTTTATATTATATTTTATTATTATTATTACAATATTATTATTATTATTATTATTATTATTATTATTATTATTATTATTATTATTATTGAAGGGACACAAAGCCTTCAACAACACATAGACCATAGAAGTGCAAAAGGAATCAATTGGAGGGACTGGGACTATCAAGGACAATAAAGCCCCAGTCAACAGTTGCCTTAGATTTAAGGGTTGGAAATGTCATTTTGATGTAGTTTGATTTTGATCGATTGGGCCACATTGAGGCTTCAAAGGGCCCAGATGGTGAAGGGACACAAGGGGCCTGATTTAATTTGATTCAATTTGATTAATAAATAGCCATAGATTGATCAGGAGAATAGCTCTAGTGTCTTAGGAATCAACTGGAGATAGCTTTAGTGTCTTTGAAAATATGTAACACAAACGGTAGTTGAAAGAAGGGTTTGCCACAAACCCCAAATGACAGCAATAAACAGACCACCACTTCCTTAGAAGTGCAAAAGGAATCAATTGGAGGGTCTGGGAATATCAAGGACAATAAAGCCCCAGTCAACAATTGCCTTCGATGTAAGGGTTGGAAATGTCATTTTGATGTAGTTTGATTTGGATCGATTGGGCCACATTGAGGCTTCAAAGGGCCCAGGTGGTATATTGATAATATCAGTTATAACCGCACATTTGTTATGAACTGTTTTGATAAACATTTCATCAAAAGCACCATGCATGAGGAAAGACCAGATGAAAGGACAAAGAGGGCATGAGAACAGCAAAACATAGAGGTGTGAAATTTCCCTGGAAAATGTATAAAAACCTAACGGAGGTTGCATCCCGTGTGGCATTCTCACTCTCCATGCTGCCCGACTGTACCTTTGTTTTGCAAAATAAATGTCTGTTTGTTCTCCTCTCCTCTCCTCAGAATCCATTATTGGGGAAACAGGTTTTTGAGGCTCAAAAGGTAGCCTAGCCTCAACACTATCCTATTATTATTATCTAAATAATAATATATATATTTTCTCTTCTTCATTTTGGAATCAGGATTCCCAGTAGGAGTCCCATTGTGATCCTTCATACTAACTGGTCTTTTGTTGCCTTTGTAGGAAGAATGAGGAAGAGGCTTGGCTGAGTTGCAGGAGTCCAGGTGAGCAGTCAAAGAAGCTGGAAGGGACTACAAGGGACATCTAGTCCACAGCACTCCTGAAAGAGGCTCATGATTTAAGGGCATTCAAGAATGATGAGTTCACTGACTTCTAAGGCAGTCTATTCCACTGCTGAACAGTCCTTATAGTTGTTTTGCCCTTGGAAAATCGTTCCTTTTGGATAGATTTTAAATCAGATGATCTGAATTCAGAAACAGGATTATGTGGCAGTGTAGATCCAGCCTTAGCTGCTTTATAGCACTTCACTCATCTTTTCCTTATAATAATAATAATAAATTTATTTTTGTATGCCGCCTCCATCTCCCCAGCTGGGGGACTCGGGGCAGCTCACACGGGGAACAAGCCCAATATAATCACATAAAATCATAAAATAACAATTTAGACATCAGACAACACAATTTAAAAACAATTTAAACAAGTCATAGTTAAAATCGACATAGTTAAAATGTTAAACAATCATCCAGGCATTAAAGGTCCAATATAGGGTAACATCTGGGCAGTAATCAAAACTGATTCCTTCTCCTCTTCCTCCTTTTGTGTGTTATTGTGATCTAGGAAAAACAACTCTGTATGGCACATTGACTTGTCGGGGAATCAACTCAGATGGAATTCCTGAAATCACAGCTTCTGAAGGCTTTGCTGTCAGTGAAATAACAAAGGTACTTTTACTTCTGTTATAGAAATATAGAGTTGGAAGGGACCCCCAGAGCCACCCCATCCAACCCCTTTCTGCCAGGCAGTAAGACACAATCCAAGCTCTCCTGGCAGATGGCCATCCAATCTCTGTTGAAAAACTTCCAGAGAAGGAGAATACACAAGAATCCCAGGCAGAAGCATGAAAGTCTTATTTAATTATTTAATTATTTATTAGACTCGTATACCGCTACTCCCAGTTTGGCTCGGAGCGGTTTACAGAAATAGATTAGTATAATAATAATAATAAAACTTTATTTATATACCGCCCTATCTCCCGGATGGGACTCAGGGCGGTTTACAGTCATAAAAGCAACACAAACATTACATAACAACATAATACACATTATTAAACAAAGTAAAATAATACAGTTATAACAATAAATCACACTTACATGACCAGATCAAGGGGACGGGAACCATAAACCCAATATATTAAAATGTATCATTTTAGGCTAGGGAAATCTTGTGCAATATATTCAGGCTCAGAAATCGGCGGAGGTCCAATATAATTACTCAAAAACCTGCCGACACTACCAGGTCTTCAGTTCCTTACGGAAATTGGATAATGTAGGGGATTGCCTGATCTGTTTTGGCAAACAATACAATTTGCTTTAAAATAACAATAAAAACAGACATAGCCCCGAGTTTTTCACCCACTGAAAGCTTGTTGGAAGAGAAAGGTTTTGCAGGCTTTCCGAAAGGCAAGTAGGTCTCGGATAGTTCGAGTTTCAACTGGCAAGGCATTTCATAAATAAGGGGCTACAATCGAGAAGGCTCTCTGCCTAGTAGAAGACAAATGATAGGTCTGTATGTTAGGGACTTCAAGCAAATTTTGGTCTTCGGACCGAAGTAATATCTGGGGTTGGTAGGGGGATAAGCGGGCCCTCAGGTACGCCGGCCCCAAACCATGTAAGGCCTTAAAGGTTAGTACCAGTACCTTGAAAGTAATCCGGTACTCAATCGGTAGCCAGTGCAGCTGTTGTAGAATTGGGGTGATATGCCACCTCGCTGGGAACCCAGAGAGATGGGGAAATGTTTTAGAGCAGGGGTCCCCAAACTAAGGGCCGGGGGCCGGATGCGGCCCTCCAAGGTCATTTACCTGGCCCCCGCCCTCAGTTTTATAATATAATATTTTTATATCAGTTTTAATAATATAATATATTGTATATCCATATAATATTGATAATCTTATGTTATACAATATAATACTAATAATAATACCATATAATAATATTAATTATATGTTATGTACTACATATTATATAATAGTATAGTGGTATAGTTCAATATAGTAATATATAATGCTAATATTGTGTTATGCTAATAATATAATATATTGTATGTACATACAGCTGCTCTGAGTCCCCTTCGGGGTGAGAAAAGTGGGATATAAATGTAGTAAATAAATTCAGTAAATAAATAATTAATTTTAGACTTAGGTTCGGCCAAAGTCTGACATGACTTGAAGGCACACAACAACAACAACAATCCTAATTAACTTGACTATCTCATTGGCCAGTAGCAGGCCTACACTTTCCATTGAAATCCTAATAGGTTTATGTTGGTTAAAATAGTTTTCATTTTTAAATATTGTATTGTTCTTTCGTTGTTGTTGTTGTTTTTGCACTACAAATAAGACATGTGCAGTATGCATAGGAATTTGTTTGTATTTTTTTTTCAAATGATAATTCAGCCCCTCAACAGTCTGAAGGATTGTGGACTGGCCCTCTGCTTAAAAAGTTTGGGGATCCCTGTTTTAGAGTATATTAAGAATAATAGTATCTCCTTGACTTTCTTGTTCAGATTTTATTTTGCACCAGATTAATATAGATAGCCTGCTTTTAGAAAAAACGTTGTTTTCCGCTTTCTCACTCACTTACTGCAGAAAAGCGTGCTTGTTACTTGTCCTCGTGAAAATGCTTCCACCCGATTCCTCGCACCTTATACGTCCTTCTGCAGAATCCATCAAAAAAGTGTAAGTGGGTTTTTTTTACACTATGAACAGGCCTTTAATTGGTTTTAAGGGTTTAAACTGTTTTCTTTTTAATACAGTATTGTACCATTTATATTTAATTCTAGTTTAATGTTTGTATATTTTAGATTTTAATTATATTGTATTGATTTTATTGTGAGCCTTTTAGTCCCTTTTTTAGAGAAGTAGCAGGATTCAAATAATAATAATGATAATGATGATGATAATAATAATAATGTGTTGTCAAAGGCTTTCATGGTCAGAATCACAGGGTTGCTGTGAGTTTTCCAGGCTGTCTGGCCATGTTCCAGCAGCATTCTCTACTGATGTTTCGCCTGTATGTGTGGTTACTGGCATCTTCAGGGGTTCTGTTGGCAGTGAGGCAAGTGGAGTGTAGACCACTCCGACAACCATTATGTCAGGCTACACAGAGAAGCCGTTGAAATCTGCAAGCATGTAAACAATATCAACAGAAAGGAAACCATGAAAACAAACAAAATCTGGTTATCAATATTAAAAAACACTATTAAAAAACACCAGAATCAAAAAAAGTTAATAAGGTACACTAGTCAGAAACAGGAGAACTCCAGAAAGCAAACAATCAAGTGCCAGGGTTGTTGTATGTCTTTCGGGCTGTGTGGCCATGTTCCAGAAGCATTCTCTCCTGACGTTTCGCCCACATCTATGGCAGGCATCCTCAGAGGTTGTGAGGTATGGAGAAAACTAAGCAAAGAGGTTAATATATATCTGTGGAAAGTCTAGGGTGAGAGAGGTCAGTGTGAATGTTGTGTAGTTAATCACTTTAATTAGCATTGAAAAGCTTATCTGCTGTCTTCTTCCTGCCTCTGGGGCATCCTTTGTTTAGAGTCGTTAACTGCCCTTGGTTGATTCATGTCTGGAAATCCTCTGTTTTCAGAGTATTGCTTTTTATTTACTGTTCTGATTTTTGAGTTTTTTAATACTGGTAGCCAGATTTTGTTCATTTTCATGGTTTCTTCCTTTCTGTTGAAGTTGTTCACATGCTTGTGGATTTCAATGGTTCTCTGTGTAGTCTGACATGATAGTTGTTAGAATGGTCCAGCATTTTTGTGTTCTCAAATAGTATTCTGTGTCCAGGCTGGTTCATCAAATGCTCTGCTATGGCTGATTTCTCTGGTTGAATTAGTCTGCAGTGCCTTTCATGTTCTTTGACTCTTGTTTGGGCGCTGCGTTTGGTGGTCCCTATGTAGACTTGTCCACAACTGCATGGTATCTGGTAGACTCCTGCAGAAGAGAGAGGATCAAGTGCCAGTTAACACCTCCCAAACAGAGGATGCCTCCAGGTAACACAGGCCAGGCTACCTCTATGCTAATATCCTCACTGATTGACTTTGCAGCTTCATGGCTACTGAATGCTATTCAAGCTTGCCAATTGCAACATTCACACTTGCTTTAAACAGACAAGGACTCTTTCTCCCACTCGGGACATCATTCCACAGGTGTGTGTGTGTATACACACACACACGCATACGTACACACACACACACACACACCACTTGCCTCACTGACATCAGATTCTCTTAAGATGCCGGCCACAGATGCAGGTGAAATGTCAAGAAAGAATGCTGTTGGAACATCGCGATACCGCCCAAAAACTCTCAGCAACCAATAATAATAATACAAAGTGATTTAAAATGAGCCAATAAGTTTTTGCCTGTTAACTATGAACTCTTGTCATTTGTAAAAAAATATTCTCCTCCTCTTTCTCTGATTCCAGATCACTTGCCTTGACATTTCCAGTGGTGGAGGACTTGGGGTGTCAACCAGTGCCGATGGGACTATGAAAATTTGGCAGGCTGCAAACGGGGAAATAAGAGTAAGAATCAGATTTATTTGGGGCATTATGCATTGGGGCATGCGTTTCTGACTGTTTAACAGCACACGTTCACTCTTATTGCCCTTTTTTGTTACTAAGCTGGAGCCTCAGAGTGACTCTGATGAGGTACAGAGAGGTTTTCCCACAGCAGGGAATGATGTTGATGATACTGAAACTGGCCAGGTGCAAATTGACTCAGAAAAGGAGGACAGTTCTCAGTCTGATAGCATGCAGACAGAAGCTAACGAGCAGGCTGGCCTTGATGAAACGGAATCTTTAGATCGTGCTGACCGTTTGGAATTCAGGGTTCGAAGGAGTGTGAGAATAGCAAACAAGAAGGAGGTCAGAGGCCAAAGAAATGCATTCATGCTCTGTTATGTTCAAAATGACTCCGATGCGAGCGTGTCCTGTGCCACTAGCAGCCCATTCTGTGTCTCCCCAGAGGTGTTTGGAAGGCCACGTGTACGACGTGAACTGCTGCAGGTTTTTCCCATCTGGCCTTGTGGTCCTGAGCGGCGGGATGGACGCCCGGCTCAAGATCTGGTCAGCGGAAGACGGCAACTGCGCTGCAACGTTCCAAGGCCACAAAGCAGGTACAGAAAGGTAACGGTGGATATAAATGCAGTTGTGTGGCTTGTAAGTGAAGACCATGGAAAAGTCATGGGCCAACTTTGGCCCTCCTAGTGTTTTGGACATCAACTCCCACAATTCCTATCAGCCTGTAGGAGGGCTGAAGTTTGCCCATGCCTGGTCTACACTGACTAACTACTAATGCAATTCAAACTATATTATATAGCAGTTTAGCTGGGGTCTGTATTTGCCATACAACTGCACTAGCACCTCTGTAGTCTGTTTTCTAGACAGGTGTCACCCATCCTATTTATTTATTTACAGTACAGTAGAGTCTCACTAATCCAAGCCTCGCTTGTCCAAGCCTCTGGATAATCCAAGCCATTTTTGTAGCCAATGTTTCCAATATATCGTGATATTTTGGTGCTAAATTCGTAAATACAGTAATTACAACATAACATTACTGCGTATTGAACTACTTTTTCTGTCAAATTTGTTGTATAACATGAAGTTTTGGTGCTTAATTTGTAAAATCATAACCTAATTTGATGTTTAATAGGCTTTTCCTTGTTCAGTCCTTATAATCCAAGATATTCGCTTATCCAAGCTTCTGCCAGCCCGTTTAGCTTGGATTAGTGAGACTCTACTGTATTTATATTCCGCCCTTCTTTCTCACCCCGAAGGGGACTCAGGGCGGATCACACTGTACACATACAAGGCAAACATTCAATGCCATACAAACATAGAGACAGAGACACAGACAGACACAGAGGCAATTTAACCTTCTCCAGCTTCCAGCTTCCTGAGGGGATGCTCGATTCCGGCCACAGGGGGAGCAGCTGCTTCATCATCCACTGTGACGCCGAGTCCTTGATGGAGTACTTCCTCATTCCAAACGCTGCTGGGCGATTTTTATGGTGTCGTAAATTAGTTAAATTAGCCTCCCCAAATAGTGGTACCTAAATTTCCTACTTGATAGATGCAACAATCATTCGGGCTGCTTAGGTCAACAACGGGCAGGGCTATTTTTTTAAATTTTTAATGGTCCGATGCTCACTCCACCATGAGCTGGCCTAGAACTCATGATCATAGTCATAGTGATTTATTGCTGGCTACTAACCAGCCTGTGCCACAGCCCGGCCCTCCTATTATCAGATTTCTTTTCCTGCTATTCATCTTTCTTCTTTGCTGCAGGAATCCTTGACGTGGCTGTGGTCGACCGAGGGAGGAACGTGGTCTCCGGCTCCCGGGACGGCACTGCCCGCCTCTGGGACTGTGGCAAGTCAGCCTGCCTGGGCGTTGTGGCAGATTGTGGCGCCCCAGTAAACGGAATTGCCATCAGCGACGCCGATAATACCTTGAACCTGGGCTCACCTGAACAACCATCAAGTAAGTAATCCCTTAAGTCTGGTGAAGTATCTTCAAGGGCTGAACTTGAAATCTTATAGACTAGGAATTCAGCCCTGTAAATCCTACTAGGTTAGACTGGATGGAGTTGGACTAGATGGCCCATGTGGTCTCTTCCAACTCTGTGATTCAATAATTCAATGATTCTGAGTCACACTCTCTCAGCCCCAAAAGGCAGCAGTGGCAAACTTCTTTTCAATAAATCTGGCCAAGAAAAACCTATGAGAGATAGGCTTGAATGTTGGACTAGTACCTTGGGAGAATAGGACTCAAATCTCTGTTCATTCATTTTTGTGTTTTCTTAATTAATATATCTTGTACCTTTTATCTTTAGTGGTTGATGCTCATTTCTTCTGGTTTTATGTGTTTTATTGTATTTTTAAAAAATTACATTGTTTATTTGATTTGATTGATGTTATCATTGTTTTTTGTTTTTTTTTTCAAGTTATTTTTATTGTGCAATTTATAAGCAACTTGTATCTTTCTTGTTACAAACCGTGATCAAAATTCTTTTCTCATTAGAATAAAAAACACATCTTAGATAACCACAACCCAAGTACAGTAGAGTCTCACTTATCCAAGCTAAACGGGCCGGCAGAAGCTTGGATAAGCGAATATCTTGGATAATAAGGAGGATTAAGGAAAAGCCTATTAAACATCAAATTAGGTTATGATTTTACAAATTAAGCACCAAAACATCATGTTATACAAAAAATCTGACAGAAAATGTAGTTCAATACTCAGTAATGCTATGTAGTAATTACTGTATTTACGAATTTTGCACCAAAATATCATGATATATTGAAAACATTGACTACAAAAATGGCTTGGATTATCCAGAAGCTTGGATAAGCAAGGCTTGGATAAGTGAGACTCTACTGTACCAACATAATGTGTGGGAGAACGAAAAAAGAAAAGGAAAAAAAAGAGAGAGAGAAATAAAAAGAGAAGTATAAAAGAAAATAAAAACAAAACAGGATAAGACAAGGAATACATAAATAAATATATAAATATATACATACCATTTTTCAGTTGCTATATGTCTCTATGACATCCAGAGCTCTGGAAGTGGTCCTCTTTATTTTTCGCAATATTCATGTGTTTTAATTTTATAGTTTAAAGAAAAGGTTTAACTACATTTATTATTGTTGTTATTTTTATTTTTATTATTCTCCCAGGAAATTTCCTTAGTCCAATTCTATGTGAATATTTATTTTTTTCTTTTAGTAAAATCATTGTTTTTGCTTTGATATTCGTTGTAATTGTTTTATTCTGTTTTGGGCATTGCCCCATATTAGCTGCCCCGAGTCCCTTCGGTGGCGGGATAGAAAAATAAAGTATTATTATTATTGTTGTTGTTGTTACCTTTTTTCAATGTTTTCCTCTATGTTGCTGCGGTGAGCTGTGTGCCTTTTATGGGGGAGACGTAGAATCGTAAAATTACTTCATAAACAGTACAATTTAGAAAGCTGAAATGAAACTGCTGCTTCAGCAAACAGTTGGTCCTTATCAAGACATGGCTGTTTTTAACGCCTAACAGGATGTTGAATGGCATTTAATAATGCTCACGTATATTACACTATGTAACAAAGTTTGAAAAATTTCCTGTTTCTGGTTTGAAAGTGTTGTTTCCTGTTGAATTGTGTGGTCCTTACTTTGGAAGTGGTAGTTTTACTCCAGAAACTTTGTTTTTGTGGCTGCCACAAACTCGGTTGAATTGGTGAGATAGTCATTGAAAAACTATCACAAAATGTGCTGCAAGATGATGTCCCTCCTGCAGAGAAAGTTTTTGCAGTTCAATAAACTTTTCCCATGATTTTATGATAGAACCAGTTAGGAAATGACATTTACAACCCAGGAAAAACAATCATGTTATATAGTGTTATTGAGAGCCAGCATGGTGCAGTGGTTTGAGTGTCAGGCTATGGTTCTGGAGGCCTGGGTTCGGATCCCTGATCAACTATAGAAACCAATGGATGACCTTGTGCAAGTCTCTCCGCCTCAGAGAAAGACATCAAATTCATTTGCTGTGGCATACCTGTCTGTCTGTGGTATACCTATAAGGAGCCACAGTGGCGCAGTGGGTTAAACTGCCCAACTGCAGAACTTGCTGATCAAAAGGTTGGTGGTTCGAATCTGCAGATAGGGTGAGCTCCCGTTGTTAGCTATATGCACAGATGTCTATTATATACAGCAAAATGGAAAAAAGGAAAAGTATGGTATATAATATAAAGTAAGTTATGTTATACTTCTATATAGTCACTGGATATGCATCCAGTTTCGGTGACCTCCTTCAGGTAGACCTTCTTCAGGTAATCCTGGAGTTTCCTCTGTTTGCTTTAGGTAGTGTATCTTGATGCTCTGTCTTATTTATGTCTGTGGAGGATCCTTACATGTAGTATTCTACCTCAGGTTGCGAGCTGGATGCATACCCGGGAGACCAGTCGTATCAACCGGATTTGATTGACCACATTATCTCCGGGATCCATATACTGTTTAAACTCTGGAATCCACCAATATACTCCTTTAACCAAGGAGTTATCCTTCTTTGTTACCATTGACATGGAACTTTGATTTGCTTTGAATGACTGATTTTGAAGAAGAGTGTTACAAACCTTGAGAATATTATCAAGACTTTAATAAGATTACTTTATGTACCAATAATTATATTTGTTGAAATTGGACATTGGATTATACGTGGTTTGTTATATTGATATTGATTGTCAAGGACAGAACGCCACAAGATTCAAAGTAACAGAGTTTATTAGATTACAGAACTCAAAAATGCCCGTAAAACACAAGGGCCAGGCAGTTTTTGCCTTTAGGAGCAAAAAGGGGCAAAAGTAAATGTTCAAAAGATAAACCGGATTAAACCGGAGTTTAATCCGGGTAAAAACAAACTGCTTGCTTCAGCCTGGGTATAAACGAAACGAAAGCCAAGGAACAAAAGATACAAAGAATGCAACTAATTGGCAGCAGATTCCTCTCTGCTGCCAACACTGTGCTTAGAGTAACTTGCGTCGCTCCCCCACACACACAGCAGACAGGATCTCCAACACGAGTAAATCAGCCAAGGATTGTAGCAGTTGAGTAGACCAGTTCCGTTCCGTAGATCAAAGCCAGAAGCAGACGTTTGTAGTTTTTCCAAGTCCAAGAAGGGGGGAAGACAAGCCGTGGTCAGTTCAGTCCGAGTTCTCAAAGCAGGAGATGGCGTCCGTCAAGAAGACGACGGAAGGTCAAGCTAATAAGAGTAAGCACAGGTTTGCACAAACAAATGCCCACACAATCCCTCCCGCCGTCTGACCCTGGATTCCAATCAACTTACGTCACAGCACAGGAAAGCACACAAGTCTTCAGGGAAGCGTCCCACACACACACGGATCCCAAGCGTTTGCCCAGATTACCTTGCCCAACGCAATTTGCAATTGCTCTCAAGCCCCATTTTATGCCAGTTACAAATCTTCATCACTGTCAGCTGTCCTCCTTAACCCGGGCGTTTCCTCATCACTTTCCTCGTCAGAGCTGGAACACCTCTGACTACGCCCAACAGCATCTCCAGCTGTGGATCCCGTCCCATCCCTCCAGCTAAACCATGGGTCTAATCCTGAAGGTCCCCATTCATCTTCTGTCCCATCATGGCCAGTGGCACCCACTTCCTCCCTTACCCGAGTCCAATCCATCTCATCCTCCTCTGAGCTAACCAGCCCCTCCTCCATTCTCTCCGTAAACCCTTCGAAAGACTCCTCGTCAGATGGTGCTGCAAATATGTCTCGCAGTCTTTTTCTCTCTCGCTCCTCGAGAGTATCTGACTCTCGAGGAGTCTTACGCCCACGTCTGTCAGTAACAGAGCCATGAGGCTCAATCATAACACTATCCCCTCTCACAAAGGCCTCCTCCCCCGATGGCGGAGAAGTGGCAGTGATACCCTCCGCTATAGCACCACGACGACTAGAGGTATCAAGTTTCAACAGCGAACGATGAAAGACTGGATGGACCTTTAAACTAGACGGTAAACGCAAACGAAACGCAACAGAAGAAATCTTTTTAACGATAGGAAAGGGACCCAAATACCGAGGCGCAAACTTTCCCCCAGCCTGTTTAATATGTTTGGAAGATAACCACACCAAATCCCCTTCTTCCAACTCCTCCCCTGCCTGCCTGTGGCGGTCAGCCTGAGTCTTCTGCGTTGCCTTAGCTTCCAACAGTAAGCGACGGGCAACATCATGCAATGCAGCCATTTCCGAAGAGCGGTACACAGGGTCCGAAGAGACCACATTGGTCGACGGCGCCACACCTCCCCGTGGGTGAAAACCATAAGTTAGCTCAAATGGCGTATGCTGACTAGACGTGTGCACCGCATTGTTGTAAGCAAATTCCGCCACCGGTAACCACTTTACCCAAGCCGTGGGTTGATCTAAACAAAAACAACGCAGATACTGCTCTAAGAGCCCATTAACCCGTTCCGACTGTCCATCCGTTTGCGGATGGAAAGCTGAAGACACGTTTAACTTAGTCCCCAAACACTCATGGAAGTGTTTCCAAAAGCGTGACACAAATTGCGGAGCCCTATCTGAAATAATCACCTCGGGTGCTCCGTGCAAACGATAGATGTGCTTTGTAAATAGTAAGGCCAACGTAGGGGCCGCCGGAATGGTTGAACAAGGAATAAAATGAGCCAGTTTACTAAATAAATCCACCACCACCCAAATACAAGTATAACCCCCAGACTTAGGCAAATCTGAAATAAAATCCATGGAAATGATTTGCCATGGCCTCTCCGGAACAGGTAAAGACGATAACAACCCTCTAGGGCGCCCAACAGGCGTCTTACTCTGCTGACAAACGGCGCAGCTGTCACAAAAGCGCAGAATGTCTTGCCGCATCTTTGGCCACCAGTAGCTCCTGGTGATAAGCTGTACGGTCTTGAACCTGCCAAAGTGCCCAGCCATGGGTTCGTCATGGTGGGCTCTAATCACCTCCAACCTGAGGGTCCCTACTGGTACGTAAACCTGCCCCCTACGCACCAATACCCCGTCTTGATCCTGGAGATGCGGCAGTATGGTACGGTTACCTGCAGAGAGCAGCATCAGTTGCTCCTGAGTCCACACATCATCCTTCTGAGCCTCAAGGATCTGGTCATGTAACCCAAGCTCATTATCTACAACACACAGAGAGGCAGTAGGCAAGATGGTCTGACATACTACCTGCTCATTGGTCTTAAATTCCGGCTTGCGGGATAAAGCATCGGCCCGCAAGTTTGCCTTCCCCTCCACGAACTGCACCTTGAAGTTAAACCTGGAGAAAAACAAAGCCCAGCGGATTTGACGCTGGTTTAACTTCTTTGCTGTTTGCAAGTGCTCTAAGTTCTTGTGATCAGATCTGACCACGATCTGGTGCCGTGCCCCTTCAAGCCAGTGCCGCCACACCTCAAACGCCACCTTAATCGCCAACAACTCCTTCTCCCATATGGTATAGTTCTGCTCGAAGGGTGTTAGTTGCCGCGAGTAAAATCCACAGGGACGCAAGGTCCCTGAGGAATCCTTCTGAGACAATACAGCCCCCAACGCGTAGCTAGAAGCGTCCGCTTCTACCACGAACGGTCTGTCAACATCAGGATGGGTTAGTATGTTGTCCGATTGAAAACTAGACTTTAGTTGTAGAAACGCCTCGTGAGCTTCCCGCCCCCACACAAATGGCTGTTTCTTGCGCAGAAGCTGCGTCAAAGGTACCGTGAGCTTTGCAAAATTCGGAATAAACTCCCGGTAGTAATTAGCGAAACCCAAGAACCTTTGTACATCCTTCTTAGTCTTCAGCTCCTGCCATGAGTTGACGGCGTCAACCTTATGTGGGTCCATTTTAAGTTCCCTACCTGACACTACATGACCTAGGAACTCCACTTCAGGCACATGAAAGACGCACTTGGAAGCCTTGGCGAAAAGCCCATTAGCCCGCAGTCGGTGCAGAACCTGCTTGACATGTTGACGATGTTCTTTCTCGTCCTTAGAAAAAATCAAGATATCATCCAAATAAATCACTAAAAATTGGTCAATTAGGTCCCTGAACACATCGTTCATGAACCTCTGGAATACCGCAGGAGCATTACAAAGCCCAAAAGGCATGACTCGGAACTCGTGGCATCCGAAACACGTGTTAAATGCCGTCTTCCATTCATCCCCTTCCCGTATACGGATTAAGTTATAGGCCCCCCGCAGGTCAAGCTTGGTAAAAACCTTAGCCCCTTGCACCCTTGATAACAGTTCCGAGATTAAAGGCAGCGGGTACCTATCCCGAATGGTGTATTTGTTTAGGATCCGATAATCGCAGACCAACCTAAGTTCCCCAGTCTTTTTGGCTACAAAGAATACCGGTGCCGCAGTTGGAGAACTAGATGGGCGAATAAACCCCTTGGCTAAATTTTCATCTAGAAACTCCCGCAAAGCTTGCCTTTCCGGTACAGTCAAGGCATACAGCCTCCCTGCTGGCAGTTTCGCACCTTCTGCCAACTTGATGGCGCAATCATATGGCCTGTGCGGTGGTAATTTGTCCGCTTCTCTTTTACAAAATACATCAGAGAACTCCCCATACTCAGCAGGCACTCCCTCCATATCAGAATGAGTAACATTTAGAGTGCAACAATCCTGCCTCTTTAAGATCACTTTACGTGTTGCCCAATCTACATGTGGGTTTACTACAGCTAGCCAATCCATCCCCAGGATCACATCATATCTAGGCAAGCTCGTAATATCCCACACAAACGTTCCCGTTACTCCCTGCACCTCCCACGTTACTGCTGAGGTTTCATGGTTAACCACCCCAGTCTCCAGCAGTCTCCCATCTGCTCCTTCCACCCACACGTCGCATGCCTTGCGCACTCTAGGAATGCCATGCTTCTTAGCAAACTCAATATCTACATAGGAGACCGTAGCCCCTGAGTCCAGCAGTGCCAAAGTAGAAACAAGTTCCCTTCCCCCAACAGATAATGTAATGGGTACGAAAACATGCTTCCTCCCCTCAGTTGACTGCTTGAGGAGCCCTAGTGCGTTGGACTCACGTCGCACTAGGGCTGGCCTTTTCCCGAAAGCTGGGAAGGTTTCACATTACAATTTTTGGCAAAATGCCCAGCATTCCCACAGTACAAACACAAGCCCAGCTGCCTCCTACGGCTCTTTTCCTCTGTAGACAGCTTTTTAAAGACCCCAAGCTCCATGGGCTCTTCCCCCATCACCACAGGTGCCCTGGTTACATGCATGGGTGGCGCACACATTGCTTTTGAGTGTTTACGAGCCTCGAACCTTGCGTCTAAACGCAGCACCTTAGCTACTAAGGCGTCCCAGCTTTCAGCCGGCTCCAAGCGTGCTAATTCATCCTGGAGCATATCACTTAACCCGGCAGTAAATAAAAGCATGAATGCATTTTCCCCCCAATCCAGCTGGTGGCGATACAGGTTAAACTTATTTAAGTAATCCAAAACAGTCCCCTTTCCCTGTTTCAACCGATACAGAGCCCACCCAGCGTTCTCCGTGCGGAGAGGATCCCCAAAAGTATCAGTTAACAACTTTTTGAAATTATTCAAATTGTCCTTGACTGGGTCATTTCCCAAAATTAAATTAGTGGCCCATTGTCCTGCGGGACCGGTCAACAAACTCAAAATAAAGGCCACCTTGCTAGTGTCTGTAGGAAAAGCATGAGCACTGAGCTGAGAAAAATAAAGCTCCACTTGTGCCAAAAAGGTTGGCAACTTGCACCTGGTTCCGTCAAAGCGTTCAGGAGTCAAAACATGTCCTTTCACAGCCTGAGCTGTTTGGATAACGGTAAAAGCCGTTTGCAATTGGTCTACTTTGGCCCTTAACTCATCCATCGTCTTCCTGACGGGTTTATTGCTGCAATAAACTTTTTATGGGCGTTGGGCAATCTGTCAAGGACAGAACGCCACAAGATTCAAAGTAACAGAGTTTATTAGATTACAGAACTCAAAAATGCCCGTAAAACACAAGGGCCAGGCAGTTTTTGCCTTTAGGAGCAAAAAGGGGCAAAAGTAAATGTTCAAAAGATAAACCGGATTAAACCGGAGTTTAATCCGGGTAAAAACAAACTGCTTGCTTCAGCCTGGGTATAAACGAAACGAAAGCCAAGGAACAAAAGATACAAAGAATGCAACTAATTGGCAGCAGATTCCTCTCTGCTGCCAACACTGTGCTTAGAGTAACTTGCGTCGCTCCCCCACACACACAGCAGACAGGATCTCCAACACGAGTAAATCAGCCAAGGATTGTAGCAGTTGAGTAGACCAGTTCCGTTCCGTAGATCAAAGCCAGAAGCAGACGTTTGTAGTTTTTCCAAGTCCAAGAAGGGGGGAAGACAAGCCGTGGTCAGTTCAGTCCGAGTTCTCAAAGCAGGAGATGGCGTCCGTCAAGAAGACGACGGAAGGTCAAGCTAATAAGAGTAAGCACAGGTTTGCACAAACAAATGCCCACACAATCCCTCCCGCCGTCTGACCCTGGATTCCAATCAACTTACGTCACAGCACAGGAAAGCACACAAGTCTTCAGGGAAGCGTCCCACACACACACGGATCCCAAGCGTTTGCCCAGATTACCTTGCCCAACGCAATTTGCAATTGCTCTCAAGCCCCATTTTATGCCAGTTACAAATCTTCATCACTGTCAGCTGTCCTCCTTAACCCGGGCGTTTCCTCATCACTTTCCTCGTCAGAGCTGGAACACCTCTGACTACGCCCAACAGCATCTCCAGCTGTGGATCCCGTCCCATCCCTCCAGCTAAACCATGGGTCTAATCCTGAAGGTCCCCATTCATCTTCTGTCCCATCATGGCCAGTGGCACCCACTTCCTCCCTTACCCGAGTCCAATCCATCTCATCCTCCTCTGAGCTAACCAGCCCCTCCTCCATTCTCTCCGTAAACCCTTCGAAAGACTCCTCGTCAGATGGTGCTGCAAATATGTCTCGCAGTCTTTTTCTCTCTCGCTCCTCGAGAGTATCTGACTCTCGAGGAGTCTTACGCCCACGTCTGTCAGTAACAGAGCCATGAGGCTCAATCATAACATTGATACTATACATAAGTCAACCATTATTCATTGTGTAAACCACAGGAATGGAGTTATGGTCAATCATAATATATAAGTGACTATATCACTATAGAAGTATAGAACTATAACATAACTTACTTTATATTATATACCATACTTTTCCTTTTTTGCATTTTGCTCCCGTTGTTAGCCCCAGCTCCTGCCAACCTAGCACTTCGAAAAGATGCAAATGTGAGCAGATCAATAGGTACCACTATGGCAGTAAGGTAACGGCGCTTCATGCCATCATGCCAGCCACATGACCTAGGAGGCGTCTATGGACAACGCTGGCTCTTTGGCTTAGAAATGGAGATGAGCACCAACCCCCAGAGTCAGGCATGACTAGACTTAATGTCAACGGGAAACCTTTACCTTTTACCTGTCTGTTGTAAGCCTAACAGTGTTTCTTTCCAACCCAGGTGAACGTGAAGTTGGAACAGAAGGGAAGCTCTTGCTTCTGGCGCGAGAGGACAAAAAGCTGCAAGGTGTCGGGCTGCAAAGCAGGCAACCGGTTAGATTTCTCTTTAACTGTTTTTTTTTAAAAAAAATACATCATTTTATTTGTTTACTTGAACCCCTTATTGGACTCACATTTCCCTGAACAGAAACTAAGACGAAGTAGAGAACCTTTTTACAAAGCAGCTTAACTGAGCTATCTGGTAAACCTCTGAGAAACCAATTTTGTAGGTGATAAATAGATACTGTATATACTTGAGTATAAACCTAGTTTTTCAGCCCTTTTTTTAAGACTGAAAAAGTCTCCCTCGGCTTATACTCGGGTGAGGGTGCTGGTTGGCTTATATTTGGGTCAGCTTATACTCGAGAATATATGGTACATTTATTATTTTTCTCTATTATTATTGGTATTATTACATTGATTATTTTTCTCTATTATTGTTGCTACTATTACATTTATTTTACTCTATTATTATTATTATTATTATTATTATTATTACATTTATTATTTCACTCTGATATTATTATTATTATTATTATTATTATTATTATTATTATTATTATATGTATTATTTTACTCTATTTATTACTACAGTAGAGTCTCACTTATCCAACACTCACTTATCCAATGTTCTGGATTATCCAACATATTTGCTTATCCAACATTCTGCCGGCCCGTTTATGTTGGATAAGCGAAACTCTACTGTACATGTATTATTTTCCTGTATTTATTATTATTATTATTGACACAACGACGTTGTATGACACAGCAAACAAGATAGATATGCTGGATTTCATATCACAAAATCACAAGTCGAACACTTCCCAAGTGTCTAGGACTGTGTGATGTATTTTCGGATGATGCGTGCAGATCCCAGCAGGGTGCCCTTTTGCAGTTGGCAGATCGTAATTTTGTTAATGTCTATTGTTTCCAAAAGCCGGCTGAGATCTTTTGGCACGGCACCCAGTGTGCCCATCACCTCTGGGACCACCTGCACTGGTTTCTGCCAGAGTCTTTGAAGTTCAATCTTGAGGTCCTGATAGCGGCTGAGTTTTTCCTGTTGTTTTTCTTCAATGCGACTGTCACCTGGGATGGCAACATCAATGATCCAAACCTTGTTCTTTTCCACAACTGTGATGTCTGGTGTGTTGTGTTCCAGAACTTTGTCAGTCTGGATTCGGAAGTCCCACAGTATCTTTGCGTGTTCATTTTCCACAACCTTTGCAGGTTTGTGATCCCACCAGTTCTTAACTGCAGGGAGGTGATACTTGAGGCATAAGTTCCAATGAATCATTTGGGCCACATAGTTGTGCCTCTGTTTGTAGTCTGTCTGTGCAATTTTCTTACAGCAGCTGAGGATATGATCCATGGTTTCATCGGTTTCCTTGCACAGTCTGCACTTTGGGTCATCAGCTGATTTTTAGAACTTGGCCTTGATTGCATTTGTCCTGATGGCTTGCTCCTGGGCTGCAAGGATCAGGCCTTCTGTCTCCTTCTTCATGGTCCCATTCGTGAGCCAGAGCCAGGTCTTCTCCTTATCAGCTTTTCCTTCAATTTTGTCAAGGAACTTTCCATGCAGTGTTTTGTTGTGCCAGCTGTCAGCTCTAGTTTGTAGTGCAGTTTTCTTGTACTGGTTTTTTGTCTGCTGTGCTTTGAGGAGTTTCTGATTTTTGACTTCAATCAAAGCAGGTTCTTCACTTTGCATGACATATTCTGCCAGGGCATGTTCTTCTTCTTTGACTGCTTGTTTTACTTGCAAGAGTCCTCTGCCCCCTGATCTTCTAGGCAGATAGAGACGGTCAACATCACTGCAAGGGTGCAATGAATGATGAATGGTCATGAGTTTTCTTGTTTTTCTGTCCAAATTGTCCAGTTCTGCCTGTGTCCAGTTTATAATGCCAGCAGTATATCTTATGACAGGTATGGCCCAGGTGTTTATGGCCTTGATGGTGTTGCCTCCATTGAGCTTGCTTTTGAGAATTTTTCTGACCCTTTGTGTGTATTCTTTACTGACCACAGTTTTCACATGTTCATGCTTGATGTTGTCCAGCTGTAATATGCCCAGATATTTATAGGCCTCTGGCTGGTGACACCTTATTGTTTGGCCATTGGGCATATTGATGCCCTCACTTTCAATTATTTTTCCCTTCTTCAATGCCACTGTCGAACATTTGTCCAAACCAAACTCCATGCTGATATCAGTGCTAAAAATTATTATTATTATTATTATTATTATTATTACATAAATGGTCGGGAGCTCACTCCGACCTGTGCTGGCTTCGAACTCATAAATCAGTAGTGATTTATTGCAGCTGGCTACTAACCAGCTGCGCCACAACCCGGTAGTCAAAGAGTTTACAATATACAGTAGAGTTTCACTTATCCAAGCTAAACAGACTGGTAGAACCTTGGATAAGCGAATATTTTGAATAATAAGGAGCGATTAAGGAAAAGCCTATTAAACATCACATTAGGTTATGATTTTACAAATTAAGCGCCAAAACATCATGTTATACAACAAATTTGACAGAAAAAGTAGTTCATTAGGCAGTAATGTTATGTTGTAATTACTGTATTTACAAATTTAGCACCAAAATATCACGATATATTGAAAACATTGACTACAAAAATGGCTTGGATAATCCAGAACCTTGGATAAGCAAGTCTTGGATAAGTGAGACTACTGTAATAGAAATAGCTGGAAAACAAATTATTTAAAATAAGCAATAACAACCAAAAACTGGAAAAATAGTAATAAATATTAAAAGATAATATACAATAAAGTAAATGCCGTACCCCTCGATAAAAAACTTCATCCTGCGGGAGCCCATTAAGAGCCAAAGATATATCTCAAGAGACCATTCACACTACAGAATTATAGCAGTTTGACACCACTTTGACTGCCATGACTCTGTGTTATTGATCCCTGGGATTTGTCTAACTTATTTTCTGATTTGCTTCTTCCTCAGGTGTTTCTTTTCATTGGCTCTGATGCGTTCAACTGCTGCATGTTCCTTTCCGGCATCTACTTCCTGGGAGGGACTCAAGATGGAAATATATACCAGTTGGATGTGAGAAATACCAAGTGAGTAGGATTTGGAGATGGCTGTTCCATCACCCAAACAGTACGATTGCTGCTTCCCCGGTTGTTCCAGTAATGTTTGCTAAAAGTGATGTAGGACCATATAAAGAGAATTAAAACGTCCTGTATCAAGATCTTTTATTTTAGTTTTTTATATGCAGCAAGGCTAGAAAAGACAGGGAAGAAGTTTCTGTCAGGGACCCCGACTAATTGATGAGCTCACACACATATATATACACACACACACATACTACATTTATATCCCTCTCTTCTCACCCCAAAGGCTTACAAATCAAATGAACATACAAGATATTATTAGCATAGCACAATATAAGCATTAAATTACTATATTGCACTATATCATTATATGGTAATATTATTAGTAATATTCCATTTAATATATAGTATATAAAATTAATATTATTACAGTATATTGTATTACTAGTAGTAATATACAGTAGAGTCTCACTTATCCAACGTTCTGGATTATCCAACGAATTTTTGTAGTCAATGTTTTCAATATATCATGATGTTTTGGTGCTTAATTTGTAAAATCATAACCTATTTTGATGTTTAATAGGCTTTTTCTTAATCTCTCCTTATTATCCAACATATTCACTTATCCAACATTCTGCCAGCCCGTTTATGTTGGATAAGTGAGACTCTACTGTATATATAAAAGCTTGGGTACCTGGCAATGCCCAGTTTATTTGAAAAGTGCACTGTTTGTTTTTGGATGTTGGGTAATATCAGTTTTTGGTCATATGATACGCTATGTCTTAGAACAAAACTCAGTCTTTCCTGTTGTGTTTTATGAACACTCCCATTAGAAAATGCATAAGGATTTGGATGAATTACAATTCTCAAAAAATCTTGGGTCAATCCTCCCAAAACTCCCCCAGTATTCTCAGTTGGCCATGTTGGTTCTGTGTGCCAAATTTGGTCCAGATCCCTCGTCAGCTGAGTTCAGTATTCTCTGGAGAAGGGTGAACTACAACTCCCAGATTCCCAGAGCAATCGCTACGAAACCGTGCCAGTATTCACAGTTGGCCATGTTGGGTCTGTGTGCCAAGTTGGGCCGGGCTGTGGTGCAGCTGGCTAGTAACCAACTGCAGTAAATCACTACTGACCGAGAGGTCATGAGTTCGAAGCCCGGGTCGGGTTAAGCCCCCGACCATTAAATAGCCTGGCTTGCTGTTTACCTAAGCAGCCCAAAAGACAGTTGCATCTGTCAACTAGGAAATTTAGGTACGGGAGGCTAATTTAACTAATTTACAACACTATAAAACTGCCAGCAGCACGTGGAAAGTAATGAGGAAGTACAGCACTTGGTGTCACTAGTGGACGGTGAAGCAACAGCTCCCCCTGTGGCCAGAATTGAGCATACCCTCATGAAGCTGGAAATGTTAAAATTGCCTCTGTGTGTGTCTATACTGTATGTTGTTTGTCTGATGGCATTGAATTTTTGCCATATGTATGTTCATTGTAATCCGCCCAGAGTCCCCTTCAGGGTGAGAAAGAAGGGTGGAATATAAATACTGCAAATAAATAAATAAGTTTGGACCAGATCTGACGTTGGCTGGGTTCAGTGTTTTCTGAATACAGGAGAACTGTATCTCCCAGATGCCAAATTCAATCATCCCATTAAAGGTGTTCTCTTTAGTAAAAACATATCTATCAATTTCTTTATTCACCGTTCTTTGCTTTCACAAGGATCCCATGCCTTTATCCTCAGTGAATGTTAAGAGCTCACTGTGTGTTGAAATAGAAGACTGATCAACACGTTTTAATACAAGTGTCCCTTTTTGATACACATTCTTTTCTTGCTCTTGTTCCTAGGGCTCCAGTTCGAATTATTCACCGGTCGGGAGCCCCTGTCCTTTCCTTGATGCCTTACAAAGATGGATTCATTGCTAGCCAAGGTAGCGTCCTTTTTATTTTTATGTTATTGTTAATTGCTGCCAGGTCTGGATGCATCTACACTGGAGAATTAATGCAGATTGACCCCACTTGAACTGCAGTGGCTCCATGCTACAGGACCATAGGTTTTATAGTTTCACAAGGTCTTTAACATTCTTTGATAAAAAGTTCTGCAACCTCAACAGACTCCCAGTTCCCAAGATTCCATCGCATAGCAGCTAAAGTGGTGTCAAAACTGCATTAATTTTACAGTGTAGATCAGTGATGGCCAACCTATGACACACGTGTCAGCACTGACATGCCTAGCCATTTTTATTGACACGCTGCCGCATGCAGATTGATTGGATGACTAATGTCTTTTGTGGCCAAATTTGGTATGATTTGGTCCAGTGGTTTTGTTGTTTACTCCATGGGAATTATGCACATTACACACACACACACACACACACATATATATATAAACCATTCTATTATTATTCTATTATTATTGCAGTATATTATTATATTGTTACTATTATATTATTATTATATTATTCATTATTCATGACTACATTGAAACTACAATAGAGAGAAATCAGCGTGGAAACTGCAAGAGGTACCATAGATTGTTGTACATGGAAATAATGGTAGTAAATAGTTTTTGATTTATTAAATACAGTTATATATTACAATTATATATTTTTGTTATTTAAACTATATATATTGTGAAATTATGGTTTTTTTCTCCAAGTGACACACCACCCAAGTCATACTAGGTTTTTTGGTGAATTTTGACACATCAAGTGCAAAAGGTTTCCCATCATTGGTGTAGATGCACCCTGATGCAATTTTTGAATGGGCAATATATAATATGAATATCCTGTCATTTTTCAAGACTTTGAAAGTAGATCACAGTTGCTGATTTTTATCATATTATGTGACTGCTTCCAGGGGACGGGACCTGTTTTATCATGCAGCAAGATCTTGATCATGTTGTTGAACTCACTGGACCAGACTGCGACCCTGTATATAAGGTAATGCATGTCAATAATAATAATAATAATAATAATAATAATAATAATAATAATAATAATAATAATAATAATAATAATAATTGTTGAGACCATCAATTCTAACTACCAGTCCCTAGGGGACTGGTAGTTAGAATTGATGGTCTCAACAATTATTATTATTATTATTATTATTATTATTATTATTATTATTATTATTTTCATTTTAACTGCCTCTTCCTGTGGATCCAGATAGGGAGCAACAGCAGATTCAAACACACCAACGTAATACCAATGAAAAGCATATAGCAGCATAATAAAAAAATAACACAGTTTGAAAGAGATATAAAAAGCAATACTATTAAAATCAAGCTCATAATTTTAAAAAAACATCTGGATGAGAAGAGAAATTCTTTACACAAATAAGAACTCGGATCCTTCCTTTCTTGTCAGTGCAGATATGGACTGTTTTTATGGATTTAATCTGAATTGTTTTTAATGATGTATAATGCTGTTTTAATATTTGGATATTTGGATATTTTTAAATGTATGCTGATGTTTTTGTGTTAGGCTGCTTTGAGTCTCCTACAGGAGAGATAAAGCAGGGTATAAATAATAATAATAATAATAATAATTATTATTATTATTATTATTATTATTAAACTTTATTTGTACCCCGCTAGCATCTCCCGAAGGACTCGATGCGGCTTACAAAGGCCAAGGCCTCAATAATAATAATAATAATAATAATAATAATAATAATAATAATAATAATAATAATAATACAGTAGAGTCTCACTTCTCCAAGACTCGCTTATCCAAGGTTCTGGATTATCCAAGGCATTTTTGTAGTCAATGTTTTCAATATATCGTGATATTTTGGTGCTAAATTCATAAATACAGTAATTACAACATAACATTACTGCGTATTGAACTACTTTTTCTGTCAAATTTGTTGTATAACATGATGTTTTGGTGCTTAATTTGTAAAATCATGACCTAATTTGATGTTTAATAGGCTTTTCCTTAATCCCTCCTTATTATCCAAGATATTAACTTATCCAAGGTTCTGCCGACCCGTTTATGTTGAATAAGTGAGACTCTACCGTATTTGTATATTTTTTATTTGTCACTTGTAATTCTATTGCTCTTTCAATTTGGAAGGCATCACTATATAGCTCTAGGCATGGACAGCCCCATCCCCCTTTCATTTCTTTTGCAATTATCAATTTTTTCCTTACTCTTGGTCTTTTCCCTCCTTCAACCCAATAATTTAGTTTCCTATCCCATTCCTTTAATTTTGCCATGGGAGGAATTCCTGGGAGAGCCTGAAATAAATACATCATTTTTGGAATTATCAATATTTTCAATGCCCTTATCCTAGACATCTGTCTCAAATTTTTATTCTTCCACCTACTCATTTGTTTTAACATTCTCTTCCATGCCATTCTATAATTTCCATCTATTATTTTATCAAGTGTCTTAAATATCCAAATTCCCAAATACTTCATCTTTTTAATACCCAATTTTAATCCTGATTCCTTCCTTATCTCTAATTGTTCCTTCGGTGGCGTATTAATAAATAATATCTCTGATTTCTCCATATTTACTGATAGCCCTGATACTTTTTTAAACTCCCTCAATATTATTTTCATTGATTTAATCATTTCCCTTGGTCTCTGTGTTAAAATTATTGCATCGTCCGCATACAGGTTCAATCTCAACTCCTCCTTCCTCCCAATCTTATACCCTTCCCATGTTTCATCCATCCTTATTTTATATGCTATGGGTTCTATTACCAGAGCAAATAACATTGGGGATAATGGACAACCTTGTTTGGTCCCATTCTCAATTTGAATGTTTTCCGTTCTTTGTCCATTCACTCTAATACAAGCCGTATTCTCCCTATATACATTTTTAATCATTTCACAGAAATTATTCCCCAAATTTAGTTCTTTACATAATTATTATTATTGTTATTATTATTTCTCTGCTATGGGATAATTTGGGTTTAAAATTTTCACAACCTTTTCCGCCTCTTTAAATGAAATTCTTCTTCTTCTTAATGATGAAGGCCCCTTCTACTGCCATATAATCCAGGTTATCAAAGCAGATAATCCACATTATCTGCTTCGAACTTTATTATTTGAGTCTACATTGCCATATAATCCAGTTCAAAGCAAATAATCTGGATTTTATATAGCAGTCTAGAAGGGGCCTTAGATGTCTGGTGGAGTTGTCTTCTTTGGAGGATGTTAAAGCTTGATGGCCATCGGCTGGGAGGGTTTGGATTGAGTCTTCCTGCCTGTTGGGATAAAAGGGGTTGGACTGGATGGCCTTTGGGAGTCCCTTCCAATTCTAGGATTGTCATCCCTTTATTCTCTGTGCAATTAGGTGTAGATTCACCATTCATTTTCACTATGTTTATGACTTTATATTATAATTTCCTTAGGTGGCTACCTGGGAGAAGCAGATCTATTCCTGCTGCCGAGACGGGACCGTAAGGAGATACCAGCTTTCAGACCTTTGAACAAAGGAAGACATTATTTCTGAACGCTGGGCACGTATGTTTCCAAATGCTGGATGTATTTCAGGAATAACCCTTTTGAAATTTCCTTGGTTTTGTACTGTAAATACAACTGGAGGACATATTTGTTTGCGGACCTCATTCAGACACAACAGTCCTGAATGAAACGGCTGGTGAACTTCAACAGTTGCAACAACCCACATTTATTTGGGTTATGATCCAGTTTGTCTTTGCAGATAACATGTTGTTGGTTTCCCCTTTATAAGCCAATGGTTGTTTCTAAAAGGAGAAGGAAGATCAAGGCCAGAAGATTTCAAAACAAGGATGTTTTTAATATGTTTTGTCTATCTCTCAACTAGAATGGAAACCAATAAAAATAATTTGTATGAAAACTTTATGCCCTCCTAAATGGAAGGATCCTTTTTCCTAATGCTCTTTAATAAGTATTGTTCCAGTTGTAAATCCCCATTCAAAATAAAGCTGATTTCATCTCAAATTATTCATGTTTATTTGATTATATTGATGGTGTCAGGAAAAGCCTGGATTGATTCCTTGTTAATCCCATGCTTTTAGCAGTTCTTTTGTTAATCATTGGAATATATATATATATATATATACACACACACACACACACACACACACACACACACACACACATATATATCTTTGTTCTATGTCTTTTAATATATGTGTTTTAATGGTCTCATGTTTAATTAATGTATTTTAATTAACTATGCTGTTCCCTGAGGGTAGAGGTGAGTTACATTATTATTATTATTATTATTATTATTATTATTATTATTATTGACACAACGACGTTGTATGACACAGCAAACAAGATAGACATGCTGGATTTCGTTTCACAAAATCACAAGTCGAACACTTCCCAAGTGTCTAGGACTGTGTGATGTATTTTCGGATGATGCGTGCAGATCCCAGTAAGGTGGCCTTTTGCAGTTGGCAGATCGTAATTTTGTCAATGTCTATTGTTTCCAAATGCCGGCTGAGATCTTTTGGCACGGCACCCAGTGTGCCCATCACCATCGGGACCACCTGCACTGGTTTCTGCCAGAGTCTTTGAAGTTCAATCTTGAGGTCCTGATAGCGGCTGAGTTTTTCCTGTTGTTTTTCTTCAATGCGACTGTCACCTGGGATGGCAACATCAATGATCCAAACCTTGTTCTTTTCCACAACTGTGATGTCTGGTGTGTTGTGTTCCAGAACTTTGTCAGTCTGGATTCGGAAGTCCCATAGTATCTTTGCGTGTTCATTTTCCACAACCTTTGCAGGTTTGTGATCCCACCAGTTCTTAACTGCAGGGAGGTGGTACTTGAGGCATAGGTTCCAATGAATCATTTGATTCAAGAAGAGCTTGGGCTCCTACAACCAAGGCAGCCCCAAAGAAAATCGACTGGAAAACCAAAGTGGAAGGTCAGGCTAGAGTTGAAAATCAAAAAGCTTAGATCAGATGCAAGTAACCTGAAAAATATGAAAGAGAAGAAACTGAAGAATGACAAAATCAAGCAATACCTGATCCGAAAGTACTGGCTGAACACCAGAAAAATTGAAGAAGCTTTGGAAATCGTGAAAGAACAAATTACAGCAACAGCCAGAAAAATTGAAAGATATGAAGCCAGAATCATCCAGTACAGACAAAATCGACTGTTTCAATCAGACCAAAGACGGTTCTACCAGAGTCTGAACCAAACAACAGACACAGTAACCATAAAACCAGAGAAAACTGCAACAACGAAGTTCTGGAAAGAGCTTTGGGAAAATAATAAGAACTACAACAAAAACGCTGGGTGGATAAAGGAGTTTGAAGGAAAATTCTCACAGAACAAAATGGAACAGATGGAAATAACAACTGAAATGATCAGCAAACGAGTGCAAAAAGTCAAGAACTGGACATCGCCTGGTAGTGATCAACTTCATGGATTTTGGCTCAAACATCTGATTAGTTTACATGGAAAAATGGCCCAACAATTCAATGAGATGCTGCAGAAAGGAAGTATCATGAATGGCTAACAACTGGAAGAACATACCTGATACAAAAGGATCCAGCAAAAGGAGCAGCACCAGGAAACTACAGGCCAATAACGTGTCTGCCCACTATGTTTAAACTACTGACTGGCATCATAGCTGACAGAATTCAAGACTATCTTGAAGAAAAAAACATCTTGCCAGATGAACAGAAAGGCAACAAACGGAAAAGCAGGGGCACAAAAGACCAGTTATTGATTGACAAAATGATTCTGGAGAACTGTAAAAGCCGAAAAGCTAATCTTCACATGACGTGGATTGACTACAAAAAGGCCTTTGACTCACTCCCACACAGCTGGATCATCAAGTGCCTGGACGCCATCGGGATTAGTAAAAACGTTGGCACCTTCATTGAAAACATGATGGAGCACTGGAAAACTGAACTGTTTGTTGGAAATGAAAGTTATGGACTTGTCAACATCAGGAGAGGAATTTTCCAGGGAGACTCATTGTCCCCTCTGCTTTTCATCATTTTATTATTATTATTATTATTATTATTATTATTATTATTATTATTCATTGTTATTATTATGACACAGCCAACAAGATAGATATGCTGGATTTTGTATCACAAAATCACAAGTCAAACACTTCCCAAGTGTCTAGGACTGTGTGATGTATTTTCAGATGATGCGCGCAGATCCCAGTAGGGTGGCCTTTTGCAGTTGGCAGATCGTAATTCTGTCAGTGTCTATTATTTCCAAATGCCGGCTGAGATCTTTTGGCACGGCACCCAGTGTGCCCATCACCACCAGGACCACCTGCACTGGTTTCTGCCAGAGTCTTTGAAGTTCCCACAGTATCTTTGCGTGCTCATTTTCCAATACTTTTGCAGGTTTGCGATCCCACCAGTTCTTTGCTGCTGGAAGATGGTACTTGAGGCATAAGTTCCAATGAATCATCTGGGCCACATAGTTGTGCCTCTGTTTGTAGTCTGTCTGTGCGATTTTCTTACAACAGCTGATTATTATCATTATTATTATTATTATTATTATTATTATTATCAGTGTCAATATTATTATATTTATGATATTTGTTATATTTTGCCCTGAGAAGAATGGTGGGTTACAGTATTATTATTATTATCATTATCATTATCAATATAAATATTGTTATATTCATTATATGTGTTATATGATTAATTCCTTTTTAATCACATGCTTTTAACAGTTCTTCATTTGTTATATATATATATATATATATATATACACACACACACACACACAATATTTATTCTATGGTTTTTAATATGTGCATTTTAAAGGTCTTAAGTTTTTATTTCTGTATTTTAATTAACTATGTTGTACCCTGAGAGGAGAGGTATGTTACCATATTATTAATATTATTATTATTACTACTACTGCTACTACTATTGTCACCATCATTATAATTACCATCGTCAATATTATTATATTGGTTATATTGTTATTATATTTCTTATTATTGTTATTCTATTTCTTATTATATTTGTTATATTAATTTTTAATTGTTATTGTTTCCATTATTATTTTATTTATTATTATATTTATTATTATTTTGATTTCCAGCTGCAGTTTTAGATGTTTTATTTTTTGTTTTGTTTGGGTTTTCTTTTGGTTCTTTGACAAAATAAGGAATCGGTATCTTCTTGTTGCTACGCTGTTCATGACTTATTTTATTTAATCAATTTATTAAATATTAAATAAATAATATAAAATATTATAAATATTTATTTAAAATATTATAAATAAATATATTTATTAATGATGATAAATAATGTATTCATTCATTATAATTTTGTAAAATAATATTTATATTATTTATTTATAATACATTTTATATTTTCATTCAATATATTTAATAATTATTTTTATTTAAAATATATTTATTAATAATACCTTTATTTGTGTTATTTTTATATAATATACTTTATATTGTTTATTTATAATATATGTATTTGTATTATTTTATGTTATATAGTTATTTATCTTTATTTGCATTGGTTTATATAATCTTTATTTATTAGCTATAAGATTATTTGTTTGCATTGTTTTTATGCAATACAATATTTTTATTTTATTTTATATAATATCATATTTTATATGGTTTATTTATAGTATATTTATTTGTATTATTTTATGCAATATATTTATATTTATTTGCATTGGTTTATATAATATTTATTTATTAGCTATAAGATTATTTGTTTGCGTTGTTTTTATGCAGTACAATATTTTTATTTTATGTTATATAATATCATATTTTATATATTTTATCATATTTTATATTTTATATATTTATATTTATTTGCATTGGTTTATATAATATTTATTTATTAGCTATAAGATTATTTGTTTGCATTGTTTTTATGCAGTACAATATTTTTATTTTGTTTTATATAATATATTTTATATTGTTTATTTATAGTATAATTATTTGTATTATATAATATTTATTTATTAGCTATAAGATTATTTCTTTGCATTGTTTTTATGCAGTACCATATTTTTTATTTTATATAATATCTTATTTTATATTGTTTATTTATAGTATATTTATTTGTATTATTTTATGCAATATATTTATGTGTTGTCGAAGGCTTTCATGGCCGGGATCACAGGGTTGTTGTATGTCTTTCGGGCTGTGTGGCCATGTTCCAGAAGCATTCTCTCCTGACGTTTCGCCCACATCTATGGCAGGCATCTTCATCTTCTGAGGATGCCTGCCATAGATGTGGGCGAAACGTCAGGAGAGAATGCTTCTGGAACATGGCCACACAGCCCGAAAGACATACAACAACCCAATATATTTATATTCATTTGCATTGGTTCATATAATATTTATTTATTTATTAGCTATAAGATTATTTGTTTGCGTTGTTTTTATGCAATACAATATTTTTATTTTATTTATTTATAATATATTTATTTGCCTTATTTTTATATACTACAGTATTGCATTTCATTTACAAGATTCATTCAGAAAAGGTTTGCCCTTCTTCTGACTGAGGCCACGCCCCTTTTCCCGTGACCATAGCAACGGGAGGCTAGGAGACTGGGGCCACGCCCCTTTAGCAGGGACCATAGCAACGGGAGGCTAGGAGACTGGGGCCACGCCCCTTTAGCAGGGACCATAGCAACGGGAGGCTAGGAGACTGGGGCACGCCCCTTTAGCAGGGACCATAGCAACGGGAGGCTAGGAGACTGGGGCCACGCCCCTTTAGCAGGGACCATAGCAACGCGAGGCAAGGAAGAGGCTAAGGCCACGCCCCTTCAATCCTCGACCAATAGCAACGAGAGGCTGCTCTCGCCATGCTTTGCGGCGTCCTGGCCTGCTGTTGCTAAGGCCGCGTCCCTAGCAACGGGAGGCCTGAGGCAGGCGGAGTAGGCCCGAGCCGGGAAAAGGAGTTGGAGGAGGCCGCGATGGGGCAAGACTACTACGCCATGCTGGAGCTCACCCGCAGCGCCAAGGATGCCGACATCAAGAAGGCGTGAGAGGCTCTATATGAAGTCAGGGTGGGACTGCAGCTCCCAGCATCCCCAGACTGAGGGGAAGAACACTGGTGGTGGCAGCATCCTCTGCTTGGGGCCTCCGTTAAATACATCTAAGAGGAGCAGAGACATCGTCTCATTAGATATTATATATATACAGTAGAGTCTCGCTTATCCAAGTTTCTGGATTATCCAAGCCATTTTTGTAGTCAATGTTTTCAATATATCATGATATTTTGGTGCTAAATTCATAAATACAGTAATTACAACATAACATTACTGCGTATTGAACTACTTTTTCTGTCAAATTTGTTGTATAACATGATGTTTTGGTGCTTAATTTGTAAAATCATAACCTAATTTGATGTTTAATAGGCTTTTCCTCAATCCCTCCTTATTATCCAAGATATTCACTTATCCAAGCTTCTGCCGGCCCGTTTAGCTTGGATAAGTGAGACTCTACTGCAGGGGTCCTCAAACTTTTTAAGTAGGGGGCCGGTCCACAATCCTTCAGACTGTTGAGGGGCCGAATTATCTTTTGAAAAAGAAATACGAACAAATCACTATGCACACTGCACATGTCTTATTTGTAGTGCAAAACAACAATAATGAAAGAACAATAAAATATTTAAAAATGAAAACAATTTTAACCAACATAAACCTATCAAGATTTCAATAGGAAGTGTGGGCCTGCTTCTGGCCAATGAGATAGTCAAGTTAATCAGGATTGTTGTTGTTGTTGTTGTTGTGTGTCTTCAAGTCATTTCAGACTTTGGGCAAGCCTAAGTCTAAAATGATTTATTTATTCATTTACTACATTTATTGACTACATTTATATCCCGCCCTTCTCACCCCGAAGGGGACTCAGAGCAGCTGTATGTACATGCCATATATTATATTATTAGCATAGCACAATATTAGCATCATATATTACTATATTGAACTATACCACTATACTGTAATATTATATGTAATATATAACATGTAATTAATATCATTATATGGTATTATTATTAGTATTACATTGTATAACATGATAATATTATCAATATCATATGTATACATAATATATTATATTATTACATCTGATATAAAGTATTATATTATAAATGAGGGCGGGGGCCAGGTAAATGACCTTGGAGGGCCGCATCCGGCCCCCGGGCCTTAGTTTGGGGACCCCTGCTCTACTGTATATATATATATACATTGAAAAAGTAGTTCAATGTGCAGTAATAATTACTGTATTTACGAATTTAGCACCAAAATATCACGATGTACTGAAAACATTGACTACAAAAATGCGTTGGATAATCCAGAAAGTTGGATAAGTGAGACTCTACTGTACATATATATAATAGTAATCACCCCAGATGAAAGCATTATATGATCATCATCACAATATACAGTAGAGTCTCACTTATCCAACGTTCTGGATTATCCAATGCATTTTTGTATTCTATTATATATATTAGTAGTAATAATCACCCCAGATAAAAGTGTTATATAATCATAATCTATCTATCTATATATATATATCATGTTTCCCCGAAAATAAGACAGTGTCTCATATTAATTTTTGCTCCCAAAGATGTGCTAGGTCTTATTTTCAGGGGATGTCTTATTTTTCTATGAAGAAGAATTCACATTTATTGTTGAACAAAAAATTGAACATTTATTATATACTGTACAGTAGTTGGCATCACAAACCAGCATAACCAGACAAACTGAATCCTATCAAGAATTTCTTGTTACTATTATTATTTCCATGTACAACTGGTATGTACATTTACCAATCCTGCATGCTCTGGTGTTCTGTTTGGCAGGCGCTGGGCATGCTTCCAAACAAAGACTTTGCTAGGTCTTACTTTTGGGGGAGGCCTTTTATTTAGCAATTCAGCAAAACTTCTACTAGGTCTTATTTTTCGGGGATGTCTTATTTTCAGGGAAACAGGGTGTGTGTGTGTGTGTGTGTGTGTGTGTGTGTATATATATATATATATATCAATCTCCCCAGATAAAAGCATTATGTGGTTATCATCATATAATACATTATGTGTGTGTGTGTGTGTTTTATAACAATAGTAGTAATCACTCCAGATAAAAGCATTATAGGATTATTATTATCATATAATATTATATATTATATATACTAATATTAATTAATTAGTTTTCAACTAGGGTTGAATGAAAAGTAATGCCTCCAACTTCGTAAAAGAAAAGCATTATATAATAATAATCATCATATAATATTCCATATACAGTAGAGTCTCACTTATCCAACATAAACGGGCCGGCAGAATGTTGGATAAGCGAATATGTTGGATAATAAGGAGAGATTAAGGAAAAGCCTATTAAACATCAAATTAGGTTATGATATTACAAATTAAGCACCAAAACATCATGTTATACAACAAATTTGACAGAAAAAGTAGTTCAATACGCAGTAATGCTATGTAGTAATTACTGTATTTATGAATTTAGCACCAAAATATCATGATATATTGAAAACATTGACTACAAAAATGCGTTGGATAATCCAGAACGTTGGATAAGCGAGTGTTGGATAAGTGAGACTCTACTGTACTACTATTTATATACATAATTTTTCTCTCCCCAAAGGAGACTCAAAGCGGCTTACATCAAAAGCATTTCGATACAGTTTAACATCTAAAAATATATACAAACATTAAAAGAGAATTAAATGTAAATGGTATTTTAAAAATCTCAGGTAAAATCCATAATAATAAAATCAACACTGACTTATCAGTATGTGATTCATTTTCACCTGAGCCTTGCATTTCAATTTCTTAGGATTACCTTGTAAGAGGGGAAGGTTTGTAGGCTCCTAAACTGTTATGATGATTTATTATTTATTTATTATATCACTTCTACCCCGCCTTTCTCACCCATCAGGGGACTCAGGGCGGCTTACGATATAAACATACACATCAAAAAACAGTTTTCATCAAATTTAAAAATCCATCAAGATTAAAAATTACAATAAAATTAAGAATATACATTAAAATATACATAATTATACATTTAAATTTACATTTAAGGCGCTTTCCATGATGATGACCATATAATGCTTTTATCTTTTTAGCAATATGCAAAGTAGCTCACTACTTAAAACAAAAACGAACAATGCAATTTAAAACCCACAAACTTCCTTCACATAAAATAGCTGTGACATAACATTTTATTAAGGTTCTACTTTCTAATTGGACGAAAGGGTATGTGTAGCTTAACTTATTGATGCTTTCTGACCCACAACAATTAATGTACTTTAGAAGACATTAAATGTTAGGTTTTTTTGCGGGGGAATGAAAACAGAGTGAGATAAAAGACTGTAGCTCCCCTGTATTGTTTCTCAGTTATCGGAAACTGGCGTTGAAGTACCACCCTTATAAGAACGATGCGCCTTGGGCTGCGGAGAAGTTCAAGCAAATTGCAGAAGCCTACGATGTCCTGAGCGACCGTGAGTAGAGGCGGTGCTTCTTAATATTTAATATTAATAGGTGAAAAGGAAGACCTGGTTTCCTACAGTTGTAGAAACAGGACGGTTAGAGAACGTAGGGAATTTTACTTTGGAAAAGCGAACCGAGGCCCCTTCTACACTACCATGTAATCCAGATTATCAGAGACGATAATCCACTTTATCTGCTTTGAACTGGATTATATGAGTCTATACTGCCATATAATCCAGTTCAAAGCAGATAATCTGGATTTTATTTGGTAGTGTAGAAGGGGCCTGAGTCCCATCCTTAGTGCATGAAAGTGAACAGGCTCACATGTGTATATGTGTGTGTTTATATGTGTGTATGAAAACAAAGCGGTTTGAATCTTTTCTACCCTTGTCAGTGACACTATGACCCCTTCCAAACAGCTCTATAAAATCCACATTGAACTGGATTATATGGCAATGTGGAGTCCGACAATCCAGTTCAAAGCAGATATTGTGGATTATCTGCCTTGATATTCTGAGTTATGTGGCTGTGTGGAAGGGCCCTGTCTAACATGATTTTTGTTCTTGGGTTATAAATGTATTTCCTAATTGGTTTTATCATGAAAACATGGAAAAAGTTTATTAAACTGTTTTTGCAGAACATCCAGCAGCACAATTTGCTATAGTTTTTTTCAATGAGTATTTCAAAGAGTCTCTTGCCCCTTCTACACTGCCATATAATCCAGATTATCAAAGCAGATAATTCACAGTGTTGAAGGGGCCTCAACCTATGCAACCTAGTTTGTGGCAGCCACAAAAACAAAGTTTCTGGAGTAGAACAACTACTTTAGAAGTTAGGGCCATACAATTAAACAGGAAATAACACTTGCAAACCACGAACAGTTTTCTCCCCAAATTTTGTTACATAGTGTAGTGTACTAGTCACCTTTTTGCCTTGTGCAAAATTGATGCTCAGGTTTTAAAGTAATTGTCTTGTTATGTCTTTTTTGTTTATTGTTGGAGTGTTTTAAATTGGTGTTAAATTTTAGACATGTAATGCTGTGTTATGTTGTTGTTCGGGCTTGTCCCTGTGTCAGCCGCCCCGAGTCCATTATTATTATTATTATTATTATTATTATTATTATTATTATTATTATTATTATTATTTCTTTTCAACCAGAACAGTCTAATGCATATTCCCGTGGAATCACTCTCATCTTCTCTCCTTTTCCCCCTTGTTCCTTAGCGCTGAAGAAAGGAGTCTATGATAAATTTGCGGAAGAAGGCCTTAAAGGAGGGATTCCTCTGGAGTTTGGGATTGACACCCCTTGGACAGAAGGCTATGTATTCCATGGAAGGCCCGAGAAAGTCTTCCGGGATTTCTTTGGAGGAGACAACCCTTTTGCTGGTATGCCCACATCCTATTTTTTATTCAAACAGTTCCTTAAATAAATTGGGATATTTCCTACATTTGTGTGGGTGTCCAGGCACAGCCATTACCATAGCAGGAAGGACAGGATTCAGGTGGTACCTTACAGATGGTCTCTGTGTCCTGAAGAAATTGAAGAAATTGAGGGTTCTTGTGTGTTTTCCGGGCTGTATGGCCATGTTCCAGAAGTATTCTCTCCTGACGTTTCACCCACATCTATGGCAGGCATCCTTAGAGGTTGTGAGGTATTGAGATTGTGAAGAAATTGAGTTGGTAAACCTGGGGGTACATCCACACTGTAGAATTAATGCAGCTTGACACTACTTTAACTGTCATGACTCAGTACTATGGAATGATTGGAGCTGTAGCTTTACTAGGTGTTTGGCCTTCTCTAATGACTAATGACACCTTATATGCACCCTTGCCTAGCTGTTGAATATATAACTCCGTTAATCTGCTGTTTACCATCTTCACTTCAATAATTTAAAGTCGAATTTTAAGAGTTTTTCAGGATTTAATATGTTGTAATTGTGCAGATTATACTATGTATTGTTTATTTATTTATTAAAGTTTTTGTACAAGATCTAGCGGATGAATGGCAAAAGCATTTTGCACTGTTTTAATTTTGTTTATTATATATTATGATACTATTTAAATGTTTTAACTGTTTTAATGTGAGAAGGGCGGGGTAGAAATGATAGAAATAAATAAATAAATAAATTTAAGTCCCTTTTATAATTTTTATTGAGCTTGTGTTTGATTTGTTATGTTATCCTTGGCATTCAATGTTTGCTACTCTGTTTTATTTTGTTGTAAGCCACCCTGAATCCCTCCAGGGAGATAGGTGGGCTATAAATAAAGTATTATTATTATTATTCTCTGCCAAATCCCAGAATTCCTTTGCATTGAGCCACGGCAATTAAAGTGTGCTCAAACTGCATTCATTTTACAAGACATATCAGATACTGTGATGCACTTGCCTTTTAAAGAGTGACTCTTATTTTTCGGAAATAGTATAAAAATATTTGCACAACCACACGCTGCTCATAACATAGATGGTGGCTGACAGGTTCTTGAAATCGTCCTAGAAAAAAAATTCCAAGCTAGTTTCAGGACTGATAAGCATTTTCATCCTCTGTGTTTTCCCATGTTCGTCATCCTCTTCTTCCAGAATTCTACACGGCTGAAGGCGCGGAAGTGAACATGGCCTTTGGGGGCCTGCGTGGGCGGGGAGTGAAGAAGCAGGACCCTCCCATCGAGCGAGATCTCTACCTCTCCCTGGAAGATTTGTTTTATGGGTGCACCAAAAAAATCAAGATTTCACGCAGGGTAAGAGAAGGAACTCTAATGTTGGGCAAACCTTAAAGCAAGCATGGGCAAACTTGGGCCCTCCAGGTGTTTTTGGATTTCAACTCCCACAATTCCCAATGGCCGGTAGGCTGTTGGGAATTGTGGGAGTTGAAGTCCAAAACACCTGGAGGGCCCAAGTTTGCCCATGCCTGCCTTAGAGTTTGAAGAAACTCCGAAGGCTATCTAGTCCAAACCCCTGCCATGCAGCCACTCCTGACGCAGCTCAAGAACCAGCTTCGGAGTGCCAGCACACAGCAGTAAAGCCCAATATGCATTAGGAGACTCTTGCCCTTGTGCCCTCGTATTTATATTTACTAGAGGGGGTCCTTCATGTCTCTAGTACATAGCTAAATAGGCCTATCATTACTATACATAGAGCGCAGTATGGTTTTGTGGTTCACATTATTAATATCCCTCCTGGCTGTGTCCCCCTTGTCTCTCCACTATCATGATTCTGTGCATGACCTCTTGCACATCCTGATCTAAATTCAGAGAATCCTAGAGTTGGAGTAGAACACAGGGGCCATACAGTCCCACCTCATTCTGCCAGGCAGGAAAAGCACCATCAAAGCAACCCCAAAAGATGGCCATCCAGCCTCTGTTTAAAAGCCTCCTTAGAAGGAGCTTCCACCAGACTCCGAAGCAGACTGTTGAACAGCTCTTACAATCAGGAAGTTCTTCCTAATGTTCAGGTGGAATCTCCTCTCCTGTAATTTGAACCCATGGCACTCTCCTTTTCTGCTTTTTAAAACCTGAAAGAGACTTCCTAACACATCTTCATGAGAAACACAAAGGCTTGCTCTTTAAACCCTCCAGGTGATGAATGAAGATGGCCACGCGTCCACCATTAAAGACAAGATCCTCACCATCGATGTCCAGCCTGGGTGGAAGCAAGGGACCAGGATCACCTTTCCAGAAGAAGGGGACCAGGTAATGAACTGGTTTCCAAGGCAGAGGGGCAGAAAGGCTGCTAAAACCTCTTAACCTCCCTGTCAGATGTCTGGGAGGGTCAGAGACTGTGTGGCCCTCCCAAAATTATTCTAAACCTTCTGTCAACTTCTGCCACCATACAGTTGTACTGTTATCCTCTCCCTGCCCCAGGAATGGGGCTGTGTCTTGATTGATGAGCTGGGGGAAATTCAATGCATGTAATGAATATCCCTGATGGCACCTGTCTGACTCAACCCCTGGCCTCCTTCCTGCCCTCTTTGTAGGGCCCCAATATCATCCCGGCAGACATCATCTTCATCGTCAAGGAGAAGATCCACCCCCGGTTCAAGCGAGATGAGGACAATCTGATCTATGTGGCCAAGATCCCGCTGGGAAAGGTCAGAGCAGTGTCTCACACCTGTGGTGCACCTGAAAAAGAGATACTGTATATACTCGAGTATAAGCCTAGTTTTTCAGCCCTTTTTAAGGGCTGAAAAAGCTCCCCTCGGCTTATACTCGAGTGAGGGTCCTGGCCGGCTTTTATTCAAGTTGGCTTATACTTGAGTGTATAGGTATTCAGAGTCGGACAGTCTTATCTTATTAAAGTCTTATTATCTTAAATTATAGTTTTATATAAATATTCAAGAACATTTAACCTACTGCTACCTCAAATAATGCAATTTTATTAATATCTATTTTTTATTTTTGAATTTGACCCATACCTGCTGCATTTCCCACTCTCGTCTTATACTCGAGTCAATAAGTTTTCTGAGTTGTTGTGGTAAAATTAGGTGCCTCGGCTTATATTCGGGTTGGCTTATACTCGAGTATATATGGTAGATTTCTTTCCTGAGTGCACAAATTGTGTCCCTCTCCTCCAACCCACCCCAGTGTTCAAATGACCAATGGATCCTATATACAAATGTCAGCATTAACAGGAGAAGGATAACTCTTATCTTTAGGATCAGGCAAGTCTCATATTCCTAGTCCCAGGAAACCCTGAATGTAGTAGGGCTGCCTAAGGTTGCCCTATGTTGGAAACAATTTGAAGGCACACAACAACAACAAGAGGAAACCATCTCTTTATACCAGGTGGATAACATGATGTCTTCCGTGTGTTGTAGACCACTACTCTCATAGGCCCTCATGGCTATTCTATCTGGGGCTGGAAGGCATTGCAGTCCAGCAACATCAGGCATGGGCAAACTTTGGTCCTCCAGGTGTTTTGTAACCCAGTTCACAATCTACATTATAATAGTAGTGTAGATAGGGCCATAATCTCCCAGTCCTAATTTGAGAGACGGGGATGGAAAACACCATGAGACGTGGGATTTGTAAGCATCTGAAAGCCCTAAATTGGCCCAGAGTGGGTGCAAAATGCTTGGGAAATACCTCTCACAATGAACCACTTTGTTTAAACCAGTCCCTTAGCAAAGAGAGAATGATGGCAAGCTCCAGATATCAAGATCTGGAGGTTCAAATCTTGTTAGTACAGTAGAGTCTCACTTATCCAACATTCACTTATCCAACTTTCTGGATTATCCAACACAGTTTGTGTCCCACCCGGATCCACAGCTGTTTCTTGAGGCAGCAAGGATTGAACTTTTTATGGATTTAATTTCTGACAATGTTGTTACTGTAAGTTCATTTTATGCAATTATATCTTTATTTGTAGTCAGTTTGTTAGTAGCCAATTTTTTTAGTCCATGTTTTCAATACATTGCGATGTTTTGGTGCTAAATTCATAAATATAGTAATTACTACCTAACGTTACTGTGTATTGAACTGCTTTTTCTGTCAATTTGTTGTAAAACATGATGTTTTGGTGCTTGATTTGAAAAATCATAACATAATTTGACATTTAATAGGCTTTCCCTTAATTCCTCCTTATTATCCAACATTTTTGCTTATCCAACGTTCTACCGGCCCGTTTATGTTGGATAAGTGAGACTCTACTGTACCACTCAAGAGCCATAGAGTCAGTGGGATTTATCTACATGCAGACTTTGCATTCAGTAGTAGTTTCTGGGGTCTGTAAAAAGTGCAAATGGATGAGTTTAACTGAGAATAATTGATTTACAGAATGGAAACACAGTGGGAAAACACAGGGCTACATAGGCACACATATAGGATCTTGCTTGTCTCAGAAATGTTTGCAGAGTGGCAGTCTCACCTGAGCCCTTGCTCCTCCTGTTTTGCAGGCTCTGATTGGGTGCACTATTGACGTGAGTACACTGGACGAGCGCCTGCTCAACATCCCTATCAACGACATTGTCCAGTAAGTGTGGCCGAGGAAGTGGGAGGTGGGATTGGCTGGAAGTCAAAGGAGACCAACTGAACACTTTTCACAACTCCTGGAAACAGCCAGGCCCTATTGATGAATGCAGGTGTAAGTTAAACCCTGAACCTGTATTGTGTGTCACCACTCCTGGCCATTCTGTGCTTGGTGAAGCTGAGTGAGTATCACAAAGATGTTTGGCTACATACTTGTAACCCAGGCATGAGCAAACTTCAGCCCTTCAGGTGTTTTCTAACAGACAGCCATTGCTTCAACAGCTTCGACAACGCTATGGTAGATCCAAAGAGTGGTTAATGGTTCAGTTTAATCTAGTTCTGTATGTTTATCAGCTCTAATCTGCTACACAGAGGCCTGCAGTCACAGCACTCCATGTAGATTTGCTAGAGTGGAGGGGGTGCCATTTGTAGTATTTCATTGCATAATAGTCGCCACTTAATAATAATTGCATTCCCATTTTTTGGGCAGCAAAACCTGATATTTTTGTGTTCCTTGCATAATGGTCACAGAGCTGTTTCGGGCTTTTTTCTTTTTTCTCCAAAGGCAGTTTTTAAAAAACTGAAATTAAAGTCTCCGGAGGGCTGCTCCTCCCTCCTTTCTTCAAAGAGCTCCATTTCAGATTTTGTAAACTGCCTTGCTTTTGGAGAAAGAAGGAAGAGAGAATATTTCCTTCTCCTTACTACTTAGCAAGGCAGTTAGAAAGAGATCTGTTGTCGAAGGCTTGAATGGCCAGAATCACTGGGTTGCCGTGAATTTTTCGGGCTGTATGGCCATGTTCCAGAAGCATTCTCTCCTAACGTTTCCCCCACACCTATGGCAGGCATCCTGAGAGGTTGTGAGGTCTGTTGGAAACTAAGCAAGGAAGGTTTATATATCTGTGGAATAATGTCCAGGGTGGGAGAAAGAACTCTTGTCTGTTGGAGGCAAGTGGGAATGTCACAATTAATCACCTTGATTAGCATTGAAAAGTCTTGCAGCTTCAAGGCCTGGCTGATTCCTGTTTGGGGGGATCCCTTATTAGGAGGTGTTAGCTGGCCCTGATTGTTTCATGCCTTCAATTCCCCTGTCTACTGAGTATTGTTCTTTATTTACTGTCCTGATTTTAGAGTTTTTAAAATAGTGGTAGCCAGATTTTGTTCATTTTTCATGGTTTCCTCCTTTCTGTTGAAATTGTACACATGCTTCTCTGTGTAGTCAGACATATTGGTTGTTGGAGTGGTCCAGCAATATACAACCTCACAACCTTTCATTGCCTGCCATAGATGTGGGTGAAACATCAGGAGAGAATGCTTCTGGAACAAGGCCATACAGCCCGGAAAACTCACAACAACCCAGAAAGAGGTCTGTTTGAGGCTGGACCATCCTTCCTGCCCCTGTCTTGGAAGATAGGCCAGTTTATATATTTTTAAATTGGAGAATCAAAGGCAGATTTCATTCATTGCGTAAGAGTCACAATGATAAAAAGAGCAACTATTATGCAATGAAGTGCTGTAATTTTAGATAACTTGCTCGAATGTTATGAGATTTACTCCAGTTCAGAGAGGGGCTTATTTTTTAGGCTTGTTCAATGACCCTCTTCTGCCTTTTCAGCCCCAAATACTTTAAGGTTGTGCCAGGAGAAGGGATGCCCCTGTCCCAAAACCCCACCTGCAAAGGAGACCTCTTCATGTACTTCGACATCGTCTTCCCCGCAAGGCTGACCCCGGCCAAGAAGGACCTCCTACGGGAAGCCCTCCTGACGTGAGGAGGACCTGCCTCTGCTTCATTTCACCTCCAAATAAGAAATAAAGACCATCTATTTTATCCAGATCCATTCTCTTCTCTTGCCGTTGGCCAGAATTTGGAAGCAAGAAGTTGTGAGAAATATCATTCATTATATAGGACCCAGTGAGGCCACGTTTTGAAGTCATGTAACGAGTAAAAAGTGAAGTTACTTTACTTTTCTTGTTATTATGACATTATTTAGAGGCACTTGGACAGGAATGTTCAGGTTCTGTGCCTCTCTTATCCATCCTACGGTGTGTCCCTTCCAAATAATGGCAAATCACATACAAAGTGTTGTTACTACCTAGAAATACATGTGGCATCTTTGGTTATGACAGACAGCATGTTGCCATGGTGTTAGTATTGGATTGAGACTCAGGTTCAAATATCTGCTTGGTTTTGTCATCTTGAACAAGTTATGCTCTCAGCCTGAGAGGAAGGCAATGGCAAAGCACCTCTATATCAATTGGGAAAAGAAAGCCTTGTCATACCCTGTTTCCCCGAAAATAAGACAGTGTCTTATATTAATTTTTGCTCCCAGAGATGCACTAGGTCTTATTTTCAGGGGATGTATTATAATTCACATTTATGGTTGACTTTTTAAAAAATGAAAAATTATTATCTACTGTACAGTAGTTGTCATCACAAACCACCATAAGCAAACTGTGAATCCTTTCAAGAATGTCTATATTATATTTTACTAGCTGTGCCCGGCCACGTGTTGCTGTGTCGTTGTCTGGTGGTGTTGGTGAGAAATTGTTGATGTAGTGGTGGTATTATTATTAAATTATTATTATTAAACTTTATTTGTACCCCGCTAGCATCTCCCGAAGGCCTCGATGCGGCTTACAAAGGCCAAAGCCTCAACACACAATGTAGCAATACAAACAAAAGGCAAATTAAAACAATTAAAACAGTATAAACCACAAGCAATAACAATACGCTAGAACACAATAAAACTGGGCCGGGCCAGAGTAATGGGTACAAGATTAAAAATGCTGATGTGACAGGTGATATATAAGGCTTATAGAGCAAGTGGTATTGAATGTCTGTTGTTTGATTGTCTTTATGTTTAGTATGCATTTGGTTGTTTGTGTACTGTGAAAGTGGTGAGAGTAGAGGACACTGTTTATGTTGGATTAGTGAGACTCTACTGTATATTTGTAATCTTATATTATCTGCCTAGAACTGCCCCTTCTACACAGCTGTATAAAATGCACACTGAAGTGAATTATCTGGCAGTGTGGACTCAAGATAATCCAGTTCAAAGCAGATAATATAAGATTCTAAATGGGTAATATAGCTGTGTGGAAGGGCCTTGAGTCTACACTGCCATATAATCCAGTTAAAATCAGATAATCTGTATCTTATAGGCAGTGTGGAAGAGGCCTAAGTGAGGCCTAACTGTGCCTGTCCCCTGGACTGAGTAGGTTATTAGGAGACCAAGGGTGGAGCTTAGCCCTCTAACTGGCAGCAATTGGATAAAAGCAATTATTCCTCTCTCTCTAATTAGGACTTTATTTTTCTTTTCTTTTTTTTTGTATCAACCTAGAGCCGTGAATGATGGGTTGTGTTGTCAAATTTTGAGGTTGGGGGGCCTGTAGTTTTGTTGTTTTGTCCGCTGCCCTGATGCCATCACTCTTTTATATATATAGATTGCTATACTGTTTTTAAATTACTGTTTTAAATTTCTGTTCATATGTAAATTTATGTTGTTGGGCTTGTCCCTGTGTAAGCTTCCCTGAGTCCCTTCTGGGAGATGGAGGTGGGATCCAAGGATAAAGTTATTATATTATTATTATTTCTTGTTACTACCTTTATTTCCATGTACAACAATCTATGGTATGTACATTTACTGATCCTGCATGCTTCCAAACAAAAACTTTACTAGGTCTTACTTTTGGGGGAGGCCTTATATTTAGCAATTCAGCAAAACCTCTACTAGGTCTTATTTTCTGGGGATGTCTTGTTTTCGGGGAAACAGGGTAGGTTCACTTTAGCTGAAAATTACTTGGGAAGACACACAAATTCTTGGTGATAAGAGGGCCAATATCAGAAGAAATATCCATTTCGAACTGGTAAATTCCCTTGTCTGTGCAATGGTGAATCTGCTCCAGGTTGTTGTCTGAGCTTTTAAAAGGACTTGAACCTAGGTTACTGTGAGTTTTCTGGGCTGTATGGCCATGTTCCAGAAGCATTCTCTCCTGACGTTTCACCCACATCTATGGCAGGAATCCTCACAGGTTGTGAGGTCTGTCTTTCCAGAGGTGGGTTTAAAAACTAGGCTCTCAATCCAAGTGATGTTCGAATTCCTCCAAGGTGTGGTGCAAATGTGGTTGAGGAAGGTAGAATTGCTCATCACAGCCGCAGGTACTGCACAAACCACATCAGGTTCGCTTTCTATTTCAGCTTTATTTTTAATATAAAAAAACGAGTCATGCAACAACAGGAAATCTTTTAAAAAGGTGGGGGGAAAGAATTCCATCACCATTTGCACCATCACAGATAGCAGCAGGTTAAAACATAAAGGAAGCCTCTAGGTCAGGTCTGGGCAAACTTGGGCCCTCCAAGTGTTTTGGACTGCAACTCCCACCATTCCTAACAGCCTCAGGCCCCTTCCTTTCCCCCCACAGCCGCTTAAGCGGCTGTGGGGGGAAAGGAAGGGCCCTGAGGCTGTTAGGAATGGTGGGAGTTGTAGTCCAAAACACCAAATGGTATGGAAAGGACCATTTCTTGATGCAAAGGGAAGAACGTTGCCTCCAAAAACGTGACCTGCTTTGTTCAAAAAGTAGAGTCACTTCCTCCTTTCGTTTGCTTATTTCACTCTAATATCCGTCTTCTGAGTAACTTATGACTCTCTTTACCGGTATCCCCATCCAGATGTTGTCACAGCCTTTCTCATCTCTATTGGCTATGCAGCTGATGGGAGTTGTTGCCCAGGATCATCTATCTGGAAGGCTGTATTAGTCCAGAAAGAAGAGAAATGCTTGCGAGAACACCAAGTTGCATTGCAGAGTTTTCCATTCACGTAAGTTTCTCCAGTTGTGCAAAAACCTGCAACTCATGCTTAATAACCAAACAGGAGGGCCAGCCATTCATTACAAAGTTATCATGCTATTCTTTCACTTTAACAACCAGATTTCCTTCACTTGGGATGCTGGAGTTTGCAGTCCGGGGAGGTACTACTTGCAAAGAACTCCAAAGACTGCAAATCCCAGATTGGAACTCCAAGTACTGCAAATCTCAGTAATTGCATGGAAGGTTGCTATTGGCAGCAAAGTCAAATCATAGCATGTGGTGGGTGCAACTAAATCCAAGGTTATAGGTATCATGAGCAGAAGGATGTACTTTAATCCCTTGCAAAAATGATAGCACACTGGATCTTCTCCTTGCATGGACAGATTCGCACTCCCATGACTAGAGATTGAATTAATTCCCAGGATTATGATAACGAAAAACTGACTTTTCATTATCAAATGGGAACCTGTGTTTGATCTCCTTTTCTGACTATTAAATAAAGTTTAAAGCAGGCACGGGCCAACTTCGGCCCTCCGGGTGTTTTGGACTTCAACTCCCACAATTCCGAACAGCCTACCGGCTGTTCGGAATTGTGGGAGTTGAAGTCCAAAACACCCGGAGGGCCGAAGTTGGCCCATGCCTGCTATAAAATAATAATAATTTAACAACAACCATAATAATTTAATGTTAAAATTTGAGATTCTCTCATGCTGATTTTAGGGGATTCTGGGGGCTGTAATCCAAAGTAAATAAACATTTACTCCAGATGTTACAAGGGAAGTGCTTTCTGATAATCATTTTTGTTAACATAATCTACATTGATTTGACAGAATACATAACGTAAGATGTGTATGGAAAATCTGGATGAAGCCAAGTTTCAATTCTTAACGAAGTGCTCTGACAAGAGGCAAATTCTTTTTAAAAAGCGGGACGATGAACACAGTAAATAGCAGCACGTCAATAAAAAGAAAACCACTAAAACGAGCAACCAGGGCACCTGCTCCTCAGCCACGAAAATAGCAAGACTGTTTCTAAGGACTACGGAGGGAGAACGTAAGAGACAAGGGGAGAGGATCCAAATCGAAGACTTGCTATGTGCGGACGCATGAGAACTGCAAAGTGCACCGACTCCTGGCTCAGAAGGGAGATTCCCACGATCCGCGGGCCGCCATCAAGGCACGTTTCAGCTGCTCGTAGGTCACAAACATCACCACGTTCCAGGAGCCCAGCCGTAGAAAGGAGGGCGTGAAACTAATAGAAGGAAGATATTAGACAAGAGAAAGGTTTACTCCACTGAATATAAACAGGATTGTATTGTCAAAGACTTTCATGGTCGGAATTACTGAGTTGCTGTGAGTTTTTCGGTCTGTATGGCCATATTCGAGAAGCATTCTCTCCTGACGTTTCGTCCACATCTATGGCAGGCATCCTCAGAGGTTGTGAGATCTGTTGGAAACTAGGCGAGTGGAGTTTATAATATACTAGCTAATCCATGAAATATGTAGTATTTGAAGGGCATATCCTGACATTGATATTTGCAGCATTTTAATGTTTTAATGATTTATATAGGGTTTTAATGACATGTTTTATATTGTATTTGATGGTCTGGCTTTTGTGTATTTGTTTGTTTGTCTTGCATGTGAAAGACCTATGGTCTAAGCATTAAATAAATTTGGAATATACTAGCTTGGGTACCAGGCAGCGCCCATATTATTTGAAAAAGATATAGTTTGTTTTGGGGTGTTAGGTAATATCATTTAGCGAATAAGTAACAGTATTTGTTAGAAAAAAAGCCAGTCTTTGATTTTGTTTATTATGAATGTTCCCAGTAAGAAATACTGTATATACTCAAGTATAAGCCTGGTTTTTCAGCCCTTTTTTTAAGACTGAAAAATCCCCTCTCGGCTTATACTCGGGTGAGGGTCCTGGTTGGCTTATATTTGGGTCAGCTTGTACTCGAGAATATATGGTACATTTATTATTTTTCTCTATTATTATTGGTATTATTACATTTATTATTTTTCTCTATTATTATTGGTATTATTACATTTATTATTTTTCTCTATTATTATTGGTATTATTACATTTATTATTTTTCTCTATTATTATTGGTATTATTACATTTATTATTTTTCTCTATTATTGTTGCTACTATTACATTTATTTTACTCTATTTTTATTATTATTAATACATTTATTATTTCAATCTGATATTATTATTATTACTGCATTTATTATTTTACTCTATTTATTATTACATGTATTATTTTCCTGTATTTATTATTTATTATTATTATTACTACATGTATTATTTTGCTCTATTATTATTACAAGGATACATAAGCGCATTTACATTGAAGAAGAGGAGAATTATTTGATCAGTGTTGGACAGTCTTATCTTAAATTTGAGCTTTATGTAAATATTCAAAAACATTTAACCTGCTGATGCCTCAATTAATGTCATTTTATTGGTATCTATTTTTATTTCTCAAATTTACCACCCTCGGCTTATACTGGAGTCAATGTTATCCCAGTTTTTTTTTGTGGTAAAATTAGGTGCCTCGGCTTATATTCGGGTTGGCTTATACTCGAGTATATACGGTACATAATGATGTGGGTGAACTACAGTTCCCAGAATTGTGGGTCAATCTACCCCAAACCAGGCCTGTATGAACAGTTGGCCATGTTGGGTCTGTCTGGCAAGCTTGGTCTAGATTCGGCGTTGGCTGGGTTTAATGCTCTTTGGATGAGGGTGAACTACAGCTCCCAAAATCAAGGTCCATTCCCATTATCCCCTGCAATACGTTCAGTTGGTCATGGAGCTTCTCTGTGCCAAGTTTGGTCCTGGTCCATTGTTGGTGGGAGTCACAGTATCTCTGGAGGTAGGTGAACTATAACTCCCAGAATCAAGGTCCATTCCCATTAATCCCTGCAGTACGTTCAGTTGGTCGCAGCAAACAAAGAATATATACCTTTGGCTCATCTAAAATTGACCAATGGCTGAGGGTCTTCCTCACCTTCCACACCCACTTGGCATAACTGTTGATTTCAAGCTAACTTTTGGTCTTGGAACTTTCTGGAGAAAGGCACCAGCCCACAGGAAGGGAAGGGGCATATGCAAAGGCAAAGCCACATAGGCAAAAGTTTACTATTTTCTGGCTTATGGCCCCTTCATGACAACCACCATGTCAGATTACGCAGAGAAGCCATTGACATCCATAAGAAACAGGTGGACAATTTCCATTAAAACCATGAAAATAAACAACATCTGGCTACCAGGATTTAAAAAACAAAAACAAAAACTATAATCAGGGCTGTAAATAAAGAACAACAGTCAGAAAACAGAAATTCCAGATATGGGAAGCAGCCAGGCTTTGAAGCTGCAAGGTTATTCAATGCTAATCAAGGTGGCCAATGGCAACATTCACACTTGCCCCCAACAGACAAGAGTTCTTTCTCCCACCCTGGACATCATTCCACAGATGCCTAATTTCCCACTTGCCAAGTTTCCAACACACCTCACAACCTCCGAGGATGCCTTGTTGAAGTAGGAATGATTGTATATAGAGTTGTTTAAATGTAATTGAGTTATAGTGATGCAATGTGAGCTGGAGATTGCATCATGCTGTTTGCTGTCCACTATGCGAGTGTGTAAAGAGTTAACTGTGTATTGCATCAGACAGCAGAGGTGGTTATAAATAGCTTGCTGTGTTATCTGTTCTTCCCTCTGCCCTCTGCTCTCTGCCTATTTGCACTCTGTATGTATATGTCGTCTTGAGAGTTTTCCGTTTGTCAGTAAATCTTTTGTAGAAAGCCAAACAGGCTTCAGCCTATTTATTGGTGCCAGTGATTCTTCGTTGATCTTCCGCTGCATGTGTGTTTATCCAAACTGTGCGCTCTGACATGCCTGCCATAGATGTGAGCGAAACGTCAGGAGAGAATGCTTCTTGAACATGGCCAGACAGCTCCGATAACTCACAGCAACCCAGTGATTCCGGGTTGCCAAATGTTGACATCCTACATCATCATGGAATGGATTTCCAACTTACCCTTTGTAAAAAGCCAGCGGCCCTTCCTTCTGGAGCATGGTCAGAGCGCACTTCACGGCACTTCCGTATTGACCGGGGGCAGAGTTCATGTATCTGGTCTTTACAACATCGACAGGGGAGGCGATGACGGTGGTGCAGAAGCCAGCTCCAAACGCGGAGGTAAAGTGGCAAGGAAGGTTATCTGAAAGGAAGAGAGAAGGGGAACCCATCATCCACGATTCGCAGGGCAAATCTGGGCCCTCCAGGTCTTTTGGACATCAACTCCCACAATTGCTAACATCCAGAATAGCTAGGAATACAGGAAGACATTTGCAGATTCTTAAGCAGTCGTCATTCATTTTCCTATAGTGTGTTAAAATGCTCCAGGTGACTTTTTTAATGTTGCAATGCTTAAAAAATATTCCAAAAAGCATACATAAATGCAAAGTCTAGTATAGAATTGTAAAGATGTCAGGAAGGGGGAGAAATCTTTTTTAAAAAATCCCACCTCTGACACTGATTGCAGAGATGTGGAGAATTTCCTATTAATTATTTATATTTCTATTATTGCTGCCACCACTTATTGTTGTTTTTATTAATTAATTATTATATATTTTATATCCGCTGCCACCAGTTATTAAAGATGTTTTTATTTAAAAGCTGCCACCAAATTATAGAGGTTTTATAATGCTGCCACCAAATGTCAAGGGGACCATCAATTCTTGCCACCACTATAGGAATACGTAGCCACTAGCTACTTAGAGAGGAGACTTTTAAAATTTTATTTTTCTTCTTTCTTGTTTGCTTTTGATGAAAATAGATGACAGAAGCTGAGATGTTAAAAAGAACAATAACACGTTTATTGAGGCACAAGCTTAATGGTTACAATAACTTCTTCAGAGGCACTTAGATTAACAGTTGCAATAACAGAATGAGGTGATTCAAACTTCCTAAAATGTCACTTCTTTCTCCACTGCCTAAACCTGCAGTCACCCTGTGAATTTCAGTCACAGAATATCTGTTCCTTATCTGGAAACAGACTACCTTAAAATAAGTCACCAAACTTATTTTAAAATTGACTCAAAAATCAAACATTTGAGCCACCCTGATCCCTCAACCAGAATCAGTCTCCTGGTACCTCATAAGGGCGCCGACTCTAAAAACTAACCTTCCCTATGGTTCTCTGACCACAGACTGAGTTTCACTCCAAATTCTGCTCTCTTCAGCTAACCCAGTTGGCTCCACCCCCTTCTTCATGGCAACCAGTTTCTGAGTGCTGAGGTGGCTATTCCCTTCATGCAATAACAATAATACTTACCCTTTTAAAAACATAACCACACAATTAAACATGGCATCTGTAAACTAAAATTCATACTTCTTTACAAGAATGTATTCATTTATACATATTTTTTCAAGAAAATGTGTTTTAAAATATTAACAAATCTTAGTATCATTGTCTGTTAATGACAAAAGGCGACAGTTTCCTTGTAATAATTTGAAATAAAGAAAAATAACCTTAACTATATCAGGGGGTTGATTAGCTCCGAACCACCCTGATTTATTGGTGAGTCAGGCCTCTCACCAATCCATCTTCTTTCAGACCGCTTAAGCATTTAGCTACAAGCAGCACCGACAAACAACACCAGTCGTAATTCAGCTGATCACAGCAGTTCTAAGGCTTTATTATATACAAACTATATACAACTACAAAGTCCATCGCTCATAGGACTCATGCTTCCCTAAGCAAAGGCAAAGCATGTCCTCTCTCAAAACACTTCTGCCGGCAACTCCCACATTCCATAGCAGAATGACGAACATCCTGTCCACACTTCTGAGACTGGAAGGCTTGACCTATTGGCTAGGCAGGCTATCGCTCAAGCTGGCCTGCCATTAACCCGTGTGCTGCTGGAAAGCATGCCGGAATACACAGTTGCAAAATCCCAACAGCAAAAACACTTGATTCAGCATTTCACCCGCACACCAAAATACACTAACAAACTATTGGTCCCATTGTAATTCATGCAATAACTTTACAGTGGTCTCCAAATTAGTGGATTTTTCAGCCTTAGTGGAGTCATTGTACAGGCATTTGTTATAACTTTCCTGCCACCTTGTATCCAGAATGGTGAATTGTATGGTTTGATTTATCATTAAAAATAATCTTAATTATAATAGTAATACTAATAATTTTTAAAAACCATGGGGAAAGTTTGTTAAACTTCAAAAACTTTTGTCTTTGCAGGAGGGACCTATAGTTTCTCAATGAATATCTCAACCAACTCAACCATGTTTGTGGCAGCCACAAAACAAAGTTTCTGGAGTAGAACAACTACTTCCAAAGTAAGGACCATGCAATTAAACAGGAAATAACACTTTCAAACCAGGAGCAGAAAAAATTCCAAATTCTCACCTGTCATCAGGTTGTATCTCAGGATCATATCCTTGATCAGGTCGTAGGTCACCAGTTCGGCACAGTTCACAAGGGCATTGCGGGTGATATTAGGGGAAGTACCTAAAAAGAGACACGGGGAGAAAAAGGACATCTAAACATCAGGGAATGGTTTATGCAATGAACAGCCGGAGTCTTGAATTCGGGCAAAGGAAAAGATCCCTGGCCAGTCCCTAAATCAGGAAAAATACTCAGTGTTTCTTTTGACACACCTGAATACTTAGCGAGCCTTCATTTCTTTTATCAAAAGTTTCTAATCCTCTTGACTTGCAGGGAATAAACACAGAGCAAGCAGCCAAGAATCCAGAAACAAGTACCGTATTTACTCAATTCTAATGCTCACTTTTGACTAAATTACCTTCCCAAAAATTAGGGTGTGCAAACACATTAGATTCACCTAATATGGTAAATGTTTTTTTTGGGTTTCAGAGTTTTGAGAATTAAGGAGTGCATTAGATTCGATGGTGCATTAGACTTGAGTAAATACAGTATTTGAATTATGTGAGAACCGGAACTTTCACATTTTATAAGGCTATACTAACCAGCTGGGCTGTGGCACAGGCTGGTTAGTAGCCAGTTGCAATAAATCACTGTGACCAAGAGGTCATGAGTTCGAGGCCAGCCCATGGCGGAGTGAGCACCCGACCAATAAAATAAAAAAATAGTCCTGCTCGTTGCTGACCTAAGCAACCTGAAAGATAGTTGCATCCATCAAGTAGGAAATTTAGGTACCACTATGTGGGGAGGCCTGAAGCTTTATAATTTGCCCTAAACACTCTATGTGTTTTCCTATGTGTTCCTATTTTGCCTCTATGTTGTGTTAACCTAATGTTTTATGTTCTTGAGATCCCCATTCCTTCCTTTTGGGGGAAACTGTGTTCCTGAACCCAAAGATGTCTTGCATCCCACACAATTGAATAGCCTGGGGGAAGAAACTAAGCTGGGAACTTCCTCATCAAGTTCCCAGTTTCACCTATTTTTTTTTTTTACTTTACCTGGACATTGCAGCACAATAGATCTAGTCAGGCGGGGAAATCACCTCTCCCTGCCCTTTGGGAAGGACCAATTTCACCACCCTGCACCCTTGATGAACGGGACCTCTCGCATCGGAAGGAATCAGCATTTCTACAGCCAAAACCCATCCTCTGTCATTTTTGCATGATTGTATTAATATATGATGTTTCTCTGGGACCTGGAATTGCCAGGACAGCCCTCTTAATGGGCCATGCCATGTTCATCTCATCAGACAATTGCATTCCTGGGTAGGGCCAGAGATGCCCTCAATCACTTTGTTATTTTTCCTGTTCAGTAAAAGGAACCTCATTTATTGACACTTAATCATCCCTTGTCCCAGCCCACGCTGGCCAGCGAGCCAAGCCCCTCCCTGACTGGTCAGAATTAGAGGCTTGGCTGCAGCCTATGTATAAAAAGGGCTATGAAACTGTATTCTGTATGCTATCTACTTTGTGAATGAATCACTAGCTAGTATCTTATCTGCAGATAATAAAATCTTCCTTGGCTGAAAATCACCTTCTCTCTTTGCTTGCTGACTGATTTCAATTGGGCCTAATCTGTATGCTCGCCATAGCAGGGACTCACTCAAAATGGGCAGCTCAGGTGAATTACTTGCCTGGGTTTCTGCCAACAGGCTTCTCCCTGGTCTCACTGCCAGGAGTTGCCTCCTAAAATGGGGGCAACAAACAGAACCGAGCCCTGGACGGAGCCCTGCTGATGGCACTCCACTCGCCACTTCTTTCCAGGATAAAGAGAAACCATTGGGGAGAATCACCTGTTGGGTTCGTTCACTAAAATCCTTGAATCAGAGCCCCAAATGCTCTCCTCCGCCTACCTTTCCAAAGGCCCCGGATGCCCTCCTCCCTGGCGATGGTCTTGTAGGCATCCAGCGTCCCCTGGTAGCGCTTGCTGCCCTCCATCCGGGCCTGTGCTTGGAAGCGCACTTTCACCACGTCCGTTGGCTGGGCCACCGCTACCGCCATGGCTCCCGTGGTGCAGCCGGCAAGGAGGCGGCTGCCGATCCCAGCGTCTGGCCAAGCGAAAGGGACAGCGGTTTGGTTAATAATAGGCAGCACAGGATCAAAACCTACTCACTTAGGCAAAGTTGGGCCCTCCAGGTGTTTTGGACTCCAACTCCCACAATTCCTAACAGCCTCAGAACATTTCTGCAGATGCCTGGCATTTCATTTTCTCTGTTAGTGTCGAAGGTACTGTAGTGAACGAAGACAAGGCACCAACTCACGCTCTGAGCCTTTAGTGTAGAACTGCTTCACCGAATCGTAGAGCCCAATGCGGACCGAAGCGAAACTCATCTGGCGCTGGAGGCCGGCCACCAGGCCATTGTAAAGGCTTTTGGGCCCTTCGTTCTTCACCATGGTGGCCATGGTGCCAAAGACCCCCTTGTACTGGGCCGTTCTGGTGGTCACCGAATGCTTCTTCTCTCCTTGGATCTGGACAGGAAAGAACAGAAAAGGAAGGCGATGCTTCAGAGTTAGTGGGCAGCAGAATGCGGGCCAGGGACTTTTTATTCCATCTATCCATCCATCCATCTACCGACCTCCCCACCTACCTACCTACCAACTATCCATCCATCTTCCACCTAGTCAAAATATAAAGATATGTATGTATGTTTATATTTTCTAAGATAGCTCACACAGGCTTGGGTCTGTTAGAGTGCAGAAGCCAATGCTAGAAACTTGAAGTCAGTTGAGGCTTGGGTTTGCTAGAGTGCAGAAGCCAATTTTAGAAACTAGAAGTCAGTTGAGTCTTGGGTCTGTTAGAGTGCAGAAGCCAATGTTAGAAGCTAGAAGTCAGTTGAGGCTTGGGTTTGTTAAGAGTGCAGAAGCCAATGTTAGAAACTAGAAGTCAGTTGAGTCTTGGGTCTGTTAGAGTGCAGAAGCCAATGTTAGAAGCTAGAAGTCAGTTGAGGTTTGGGTCTGTTAGAGTGCAGAAGCCAATGCTAGAAACTAGAAGTCAGTGGAGGCTCGGGTCTGCTAGAGTGCAGAAGCCAATGTTAGAAACTAAAAGTCAGTGGAGGCTTGGGTCTGTTAGAGCGCAGAAGCCCATGTTAGAAGCTAGAAGTCAGTGGAGGCTTGGGTCTGCTAGAGTGCAGAAGCCAATGTTAGAAACTAGAAGTAAGTGGAGGCTCGGGTCTGTTAGAGTGCAGAAGCCAATGTTAGAAGCTAGAAGTCAGTGGAGGCTCGGGTCTGTTAGAGTGCAGAAGCCAATGTTAGAAGCTAAAAATCAGTTGAGGCTTGAGTCTGCTAGAGTGCCGAAGCCAATGTTAAAAGCTAGAAGTCAGTTGAGGCTTGGGTCTGTTAGAGTGCAGAAGCCAATGTTAGAAACTAGAAGTCAGTTGAGGCTTGGGTCTGTTAAGAGTGCAGAAGCCAATGTTAGAAGCTAGAAGTCAGTTGAGGCTTGGGTCTGTTAGAGTGCAGAAGCCAATGTTAGAAGCTAGAAGTCAGTTGAGGCTTGCGTCTGTTAGAGTGCAGAAGCCAATGTTAGAAGCTAAAAGTAAGTTGAGGCTTGGGTCTGTTAGAGTGCAGAAGCCAATGTTAGAAACTAGAAGTCAGTTGAAGCTTGGGTCTGTTAAGAGTGCAGAAGCCAATGTTGGAAGCTAGAAGTCAGTTGAGGCTTGGGTTTGTTACAGTGCAGAAGCCAATGTTAGAAACTAGAAGTCAGTTGAGGCTTGGGTCTGCTAGAGTGCAGAAGCTAATGTTAGAAGCTAGATGTCAGTGGAGGCTTGGGTCTGTTAGAGTGCAGAAGCCAATGTTAAAAGCTAGAAGTCAGTTGAGGCTCGGGTTTGTTAGAGTGCAGAAGCCAATGTTAGAAACTAGAAGTCAGTGGAGGCTTGGGTCTGTTAGAGTGCAGATGCCAATGTTAGAAGCTTGAAGTCAGTGGAGGCTCGGGTCTGCTAGAGTGAAGAAGCCAATGTTAGAAACTAGAAGTCAGTGGAGGCTCGGGTCTGCTTGAAGAAGCCAATGTTAGAAGCTAGAAGTCAGTGGAGGCTCGGGTCTGCTAGAGTAAAGAAGCCAATGTTAGAAACTAGAAGTCAGTGGAGGCTTGGGTCTGCTAGACTGCAGAAGCCAATGTTAGAAACTAAAAGTCAGTTGAGGCTTGGGTCTGCTAGAGTGCAGAAGCCAATGTTAGAAGCTAGATTTCAGTGGAGGCTTGGGTCTGTTAGAGTGCAGAAGCCAATGCTAGAAACTGGAAGTCAGTGGAGGATAGGGTCTGCTAGAGTGCAGAAGCCAATGCTAGAAACTGGAAGTCAGTGGAGGCTTGGGTCTGCTAGAGTGCAGAAGTTGACCTAAGTCTACCTGGTCTTTGGAGGTCTTTTTGCTTACCTATGGTCTTATAAGATGGTCTAGATGGTCTTTGAAGGACTCTTTGCTTAGCTACGGCCTTATGAGACCATCTAGATGGCTTTTGGAGGTCACTTTCCTTACCTATGGTTTTATGAGATTGTCTAGATGGCCTTTGGGGGGCCCTTTACTTACCTATGGTCTTCTGATGGCTTGATGAGATCTAGATGGTCTTTGAAGATCCCTTTCCTTACCTATGGTCTTATGAGATTGTCTAGATGGTCTTTGAAGGTCTCTTTGCTTAGGTACGGCCTTATGAATCCATCTAGATGGATTTTGGAGGTCACTTTCCTTACCTGTGGTCCTATGAGACTGTTTAGATGGCCTTTGAGGGTCCCTTTCCTTACCCGTGGTCTTATGAGACCATCTAGATCAGGGGTCCCCAAACTAAGGCCCGGGGGCCGGATGCGGCCCTCCAAGGTCATTTACCTGGCCCCCACCCTCAGTTTTATAATATAATATTTTTATATCAGTTTTAATAATATAATATATTGTAGATACATATAATATTGATAATAATCTTATGTTATACAATATAATACTAATAGTAATACCATATAATAATATTAATTATATGTTATATATTACATATTATATAATAGTATAGTGGTATAGTTCAATATAGTAATATATAATGCTAATATTGTGTTATGCTAATCATATAATATATTGTATGTACATACAGCTGCTCTGAGTCCCCTTCGGGGTGAGAAGGGTGGGATATAAATATAGTAAATAAATGCAGTAAATAAATAATTAATTTTAGACTTGGGCTCGGCCAAAGTCTGACATGACTTGAAGGCACACAACAACAACAACAACCCTAATTAACTTGACTATCTCATTGGCCAGTAGCAGGCCTACACTTTCCATTGAAATCCTAATAGGTTTGGGTTGGTTAAAATTGTTTTCATTTTTAAATATTGTATTCTTTGGTTGTTGTTGTTGTTGCACTATAAATAAGACATGTGCAGTATGCATAGGAATTTGTTTGTATTTTTTTTCAAATGATAATTCGGCCCCTCAACAGTCTGAAGGATTGTGGACCGGCCCTCTGCTTAAAAAGTTTGGGGACCCCTGATCTAGATGGTCTTTGCATGTCTCTTTGCTTACCTGTGGTCTCATGAGATCATCTAGATGGTCTTTGGAGGTCTCTTTGCTTAGCTGTGGTCTTATGAGCCCATCTAGATGGTCTTTGGAGGTCTCTTTGCTTACCTGTGGTCTCATGAGATCATCTAGATGGTCTTTGGAGGTCTCTTTCCTTACCTGTGGTCCTATGAGACCATTTAGATGGCCTTTGAGGGTCCCTTTCCTTACCTATGGTTTTATGAGATTGTCTAGATGGCATTTGGGGGCCCCTTTCCTTACCCGTTGTCTTATGAGACCATCTAGATGGTCTTTGGAGGTCTCTTTGCTTACCCGTGGTCTCATGAGATCATCTAGATGGTCTTTGGAGGTCTCTTTGCTTACCTGTGGTCTCATGAGATCATCTAGGTGGTCTTTGGAGGTCTCTTTGCTTACCTATGGTCTCATGAGATCATCTAGGTGGTCTTTGGAGGTCTCTTTGCTTACCTATGGTCTCATGAGATCATCTAGATGGTCTTTGGAGGTCTCTTTGCTTACCTATGGTCTCATGAGATCATCTAGATGGTCTTTGGAGGTCTCTTTGCTTACCTATGGTCTCATGAGATCATCTAGATGGTCTTTGGAGGTCTCTTTGCTTACCTATGGTCTCATGAGATCATCTAGATGGTCTTTGGAGGTCTCTTTCCTTACCTATGGTCTCATGAGATCATCTAGATGGTCTTTGGAGGTCTCTTTGCTTACCTATGGTCTCATGAGATCATCTAGATGGTCTTTGGAGGTCTCTTTACTTACCTATGGTCTTGTGAGATCGTCTAGATCAGTGGTCCCCAAACTAAGGCCCGTGGGCCGGATGCAGCCCTCCAAGGTCATTGACCTGGCCCCTGTCCTAAACTTTAGACTTAGGGTTGACGTAAGTCAGAAATGACTTGAAGGCACACAACAACAACAATCCTAATTTTGGACTATTTCATCATAGTCCGGCCCCCTAACAGTCTCCACTTAAAAAGTTTGAGGACCCCTGGCCTTGGGTATGCCTCTTTCTACAAGAAAAGAAAACCTACTTTGTGAAAGTTTGACTCCTCACTAGGAGGACAACAAAACAACAGGGCTAACTGAGTCACTCTTTCTAGGTCAGAGTTGAATGTTGTTCCAAAGTCTTCTTGTAACATCGAGAGACAAGGAAGATAAGACCAGGTCTTATGGAATGAGTTGCTGGCAATGCCTTAATCTGTGCTTCTGGGAACTTACAGGGAAATGAATCAATGCCCTGGTGTGGCTCATCACAAGAAGCTGGCAGCAAGGTTTCTTGAAAAATAAGGGAATGGAGGATTCGATGCTACACATAAGACGAGAAAACACAATCAATTCATTGTGCCTGAGTGTAGTACTTTGGGTTCCTAGGTGTGTGTCAAGAAAGAAAAAGACTCACCCTGGTTAATTACAACCCACAGGCTGAGTAATTAAGGTCAACAAGTTTAAGGAGTACTAGCTGTGCCCGGCCACGTGTTGCTGTGTCGTTGTCTGGTGGTGTTGGTGAGAAATTGTTGATGTAGTGGTGGTATTATTATTAAATTATTATTATTAAACTTTATTTGTACCCCGCTAGCATCTCCCGAAGGACTCGATGCGGCTTACAAAGGCCAAGGCCTCAACACACAATATAACAATACAAAACAAAAGGCAAATTAAAACAATTAAAACAGTATAAACCACAAGCAATAACAATACGCTAGAACACAATAAAACTGGGCCGGGCCAGAGTAATGGGTACAAGATTAAAAGTGCTGATGTGACAGGTGATATATAAGGCTTATAGGGCAAGTGGTATTGAATGTCTGTTGTTTGATTGTCTTTATGTTTAGTATGCATTTGGTTGTTTGTGTACTGTGAAAGTGGTGAGGATAGAGGACACTGTTTATGTTGGATTAGTGAGACTCTACTGTATATTTGTAATCTTATATTATCTGCCTAGAACTGCCCCTTCTACACAGCTGTATAAAATGCACACTGAAGTGAATTATCTGGCAGTGTGGACTCAAGATAATCCAGTTCAAAGCAGATAATATAAGATTCTAAATGGGTAATATAGCTATGTGGAAGGGCCTTGAATCTACACTGCCATATAATCCAGTTAAAATCAGATAATCTGTATCTTATAGGCAGTGTGGAAGAGGTTTGAGGCCTAACTGTGCCTGTCCCCTGGGGCTGAGTAGGTTGCTAGTTGACCAAGGGTGGAGCTTAGCCCTCTAACTGGCAGCAATTGGATAAAAACAATTATTCCTTTCCCTCTAATTAGGACTTTATTTTTCTTCTTTTTTTTTGTATCAACCTAGAGCCGTGGATGATGGGTTGTGTTGTCAAATTTCGAGATTGTTGTTTTGTCCGCTGCCCTGATGCCATCACTCTTTTATATATATAGATAACTGGGGAGTGTGTGTTGGACATCTTTGGGCTTACTGAAGGTTTGCTCCTGGGCTTACTCAGCGTAAGCTCCTGGATTTCAGTCTATTTGATACTGGCAAGTTTGCCTTCCATGCTCGTCTCCATGAACCAGAAATGAAGATTGGAAGAAGATATATTTTCTGATGGAAAGCATTGCATTAATTGCATGTGAGTTTAATGCAGCAAAGGAACAGTGACTCTTATCATTATTAGAAAGTTGGCGTTGAGAATGCTGTTTTTCACAAACTTGTCGGAGTGATGGTTTTTGTAGTGTGTGAAATGTTCACTCATTGTTCAAGTGAATGTGTGCCATATTTGGTTAGCCATCTAGTGCTGAAATAGTTTATTTATTTATTTCAATTATTTATACCCCACCCTTCTCACTCGAGGGGACTCAGGGTGGCTTACAGGTGGCAATTGATGCCGTTAAGTGCATAGAGCATTGATTTACTGCTAGATGGTTTTTGTAGTGTGTGAAATGTTCACTCATTGTTCAAGTGAATGTATGCCATATTTGGTTAGCCATCTTGTGCTGAAATAGTTTATTTATTTATTTCAATTATTTATACCTCACCCGTCTCACTCGAGGGGACTCAGGGTGGCTTACAAGTGGCAATTGATGTTGTTAAGTGCATAGAGCATTGATTTACTGCTAGATGGTTTTTGTAGTGTGTGAAATGTTCACTCATTGTTCAAGTGAATGTATGCCATATTTGGTTAGCCATCTAGTGCTGAAATAATTTATTTATTTCAATTATTTATACCCCACCCTTCTCACCCGAGGGGACTCAGGGTGGCTTACAAGTGGCAATTGATGCCATTAAGTGCATAGAGCACTGATTTACTGCTAGAAAGAGACTTCCGTTTTGCATATGTAGATGGAAGACGTGTCATAGTCAATGGAATGTGAGAGGTGTGTTCTTAAATGATATCAAATCCTAGCATTCGCCATTATTGACTGCTTGAAGTAAGATGTGTTTAGAAGTTACTCTTTATGTAAATAGTTGTAGATAGTGTCAATAAAAAGGCTTTGAACTGCCGAGATTGACTGAGGACTATTTATTTTTCTGTAAGACATGATAAGCATGTCAATGTCTTTGGAAGGAGAGGACGGAGAAGAGGTATTTGTCTCAATTATCCTCTGAAGCTCTGACATTGGTTATGGGCCCAGCACGCCCCGCCAAAAAAGTGTATTTTTCTTATAAATCCGTCTTTGTAGACTGCAGACGGATTTATAAGAAAAAGATACTTCCAGATGGAAAGATGAAATACCAAACCGTAACAAATCCAATGCAAGGCTCACCTGCAACCTGACTTTGGCCGTGTCCAGCGGGAAAGTGATCAGGTCCGCGATGCAGGCGGCCGTTCCGGCCCCCACGAACTTCACGGTGGCCGTCGGAGGGACATCCGTGGGCTTGAAGCCAACCATCTTTGCCAAACTTCCCACCGGTTGTATGGAAAAGACAAAGGACTCGAAAGCAGAAACCTGCCGGGTGCTGGCGTAGCAAAAGACGGGAGAAATGAACTCTGCCCCTGTCTGGAAGGAAGGAAAGGAGAAAGGAAAGGAAGGAAAGGAAGGAAAGGATGGAAGGAAAGAAAGAGAAAGAGAAAGAGAAAGAAAGGATGGAAGGAAGGATGGAAGGAAAGAAGGAAGGAAAGAAGGAGGGAAAGAAAGAGAGAAAGAAAGAAAGAAAGAGAAAGAAAGGATGGAAGGAAGGAAGGAAGGAAAGAAAGGAAAGAAAAAGAAAGAGAAAGAAAGGATGGAAGGAAGGATGGAAGGAAGGAAAGAAAGAGAGAAAGAAAGAAAGAAAGGATGGAAGGAAGGAAAGAAAGAGAGAAAGAAAGAAAGAAAGAAAGAAAGAAAGAAAGAAAGAAAGAAAGAAAGGATGGGAGGAAGGAAAGAAAGAAAGAAAGGATGGATGGATGGATGGATGGAAGGAAAGAAAGGAAAGAAAGGAAAGATAAAGAAAGAGAAAGAAAGGATGGAAGGAAAGAAAGAGAAAGAAAGGAAAGAAAAAGAAAGAGAAAGAAAGGATGGAAGGAAAAAGAAGGAAGGAAGGAAAAGAAAAGAAAGAAAAAGAAGGAAAGAAGGAAGGAAAGAAGGAAAGAAAGAAAGAAGGAAAGAAAGAAAGAAAGAAAGAAAGAAAGAAAGAAAGAAAAAGGAAGGAAGGAAAAGAAAAGAAAAGAAAAGAAAGAAAAAGAAGGAAGGAAGAAAGAAAGGAAGGGAAGAAGGAAGGAAGGAAGGAAGGAAGGAGGGAGGAAAGGAAGGAAAGAAGGAAATAAATAAATGAATGAATAAATAAGTAAGGGAGGGAAGGAAGGAAAGGAAAGGAAGGAAGGAAAAAAGGAAAGAAAGAAAGAAAGAAAGGAGAAAAGAAGGGAAGCAAAGGGGAAGAAAGAAAGAAAAAAAAGAAAAGAAAAGAAAGGATGATTTCTTAATAGACTGTATTATATTTAGTACCACTATGTAATAAAATTAAAAATGTCCTGTTCCTGGTTCAAAAGTGTTATTTCCTGTTTAATTGTGTGGCAATTACTTTGAAAGTAGTTGTCATGCTCGAGTAACTTTGTTTTTGTGGCACAAACTATGTTGAATTGGGAACAAAGGGTGAAACTGCAAGTCGCTCCTGGTGTGAGAGAATCGGATGTGCAAACTTGGTTCCGCCGGGTGTTTTGGACTGCAACTCCCACCATTCCTAACAGCCTCAGGCCCTTTCCTTTTCTGAGGCTGTTAGGAATGGTGGGAGTTGCAGTCCAAAACACCCGGCGGACCCAAGCTTGCGTATGCCTGAACTACAGTATCCAAGGCTGATGGGAGCTGCAGTCCAGCCTCGTTGCATAAAGAGAATTCCCATTAGCAATACACAATTGTATCACACGTCATGGAACTGGCAACTCCCAAAAAGCAGAAGCAAGTCTGCGGGATTCTTTCATAGATGAGTCAGCGACAAACTTGGTTGTGCCGCCCAATGAATGCTCAGTGGCGCATGGTATAGACCTTTGGGCTCTTCAGTAAGTTTCCACACACCTGCCCATATTTCATATTCAGTTTCATATATTCAGTGCAAGGAAGCAAAGCCATGAAGCCAAAAAGGCTGCCTTAGTGCCTTGCTATTCCTCTCTGAAATTAACACAGTCTCAGCATTGGCAGCGGGCAAAAGCGGGAGCCGTGCATTATTGGAACAGCACAGAACTCTGGGAAATGTAGTTTGAGAAGGGAGGAGAATCCAGAGAATTCAAAAGGCCCTGCCCTAAACTACATTTCCCAGACTGCGTCATCAGAAGTCACCAATCAGGATAGCGGAGAGAGAGGTCTCTCCCTCCCTAAAACTTTGAAAATTTATTTATTACTTATTTATTTACAGTATTTATATTCCGCCCTTCTTTCTCACCCCGAAGGGGACTCAGGGCGGATTACAATGAACACATATATGGCAAACATTCAATGCCAGCAGACAAACAACATACATTAGACAGACTCAGAGGCATTTTTAACATTTTTCCAGCTTCACGATTCCGGCCACAGGGGGAGCTATTGCTTCACCGTCCAGAAGTGGCTGTACTTCCTCATTCCTTTCCTCGTGTTTTGCTGGCAGTTTTATGGTGTTGTAAATTAGCCTCCCGCATAAAGTGTCCCTAAATTTCCCTAATTGACAGGTGCAACTGTCTTTCGGGGCTGCATAGGTCAACAGCAAGCCAGGGCTATTAATGGTCGGAGGCTTAACCTGACCCGGGCTTCGAACTCATGACCTCTCGGTCAGTAGTGATTTAGAGCAGCTGGTTACTAGCCAGCTGCGCCACAGCCAAAATTCATGGATTTTTGGTGAAAATTCACCAAAAATCCATGAATGAGCCATAGGCCTGCCCAAAACTACATTTCCTAGACTGTGTCAGCATCAGAAGGCACCAATAGGATAGTGGAGAGAAAGGTCTGTCGCTCCCTAAAAGTTTGAAAATTCACCAAAAATCCATGAATGAGCCATAGGCCTGCCCAAAACTACATTTCCCAGACTGCGTCAACATGAGAAGGCACCAATCAGGATAGCGGAGAGAGAGGTCTCTCCCTCCCTAAAACTTTGAAAATTCACCAAAAATCAGTGAATGAGCAAAACGTTCTGAAATTTAGTGGGCTAACACTGGGAAATACGTTGCGGTTAGTTCAGGCTGTATGGCCATGTTGCAGAAGCATTCTCTCCTGACGTTTCACCCACATCTATGGCAGGCATCCTCAGAGGTTGTGAGGTACCTCACAACTTCTGGGGATGTCTGCTATAGAGGTGGGCGAAACGACAGGAGAGAATGCTTCTGGAGCATGGCCAAACAGCCTGGAAAACTCACAGTAACCCAGTGATTCCAGCCATGAAAGCCTTTGACAATACAGTGTAACAAATTTCACCAAATAGCTATAGAGGAAGAAAGTTTCCTCAACTATAGTAATTTAATTACTACATAGTTTGGGAAGTGATGAGCCACATGCCTGCGCAAAACTACATTTTCACTACCATAGGGTTGGATTGGCCGGGGAAAAGGATTTCCAAGATCTGAAAATATTGTTATCAGGTTTTATTTGCTGACGAGGGCTTTTGCTGCACTTACGCTGACCTTTAGCAAAGGCTCTCGTCATGGAAGATGTCCCAGGGCGTTATCACTTCCTCGCTCAAACTGAATCAGCAAAATACTGGGAACTATCTGAGTCATCTCTTTCATGCGGAAGATCAAAACCACTGCTTTTCTGGAACACAGTCTTGCTTTTTCCACCAAGGAAACTCATGCCACAAGGTTAAACCCTTGTGACAGCAAGACTGCTGACCGAAGGTTGTCGGTTCGAATCCAACCCGGGGAGACTGTGGATGAGCTCCCTCTATCAGCTCCAGCTCCATGCGGGGACATGAGAGAAGCCTCCCACAAGAATGGCAAAACATCAAAACATCCGGGCAACATCCTTGCAGACGGCCAATTCTCTCACACCAGAAGTGACCTGCGGTTTTTTAAGTCACTCCTGACACACACAAAAAAATTTGCACCATCGTCTCCAGAGTCACGGTCCAACACTCAAACCACTACACTATATTGTCCCTCATTCACACAACATACCCACAGCATATCACTTATTAATATTAATCTATGCTTATTATATGGTTGCATTGTTATTGCTTCACAATATGATACTGGATTGCAGCCACTATCATGCAGCAATATAATAAGCATGGATGAATTATTATTATTATTATTATTATTATTGTATGCTTATTATATTGTTGCATTATTATTGCTTCACAATATGATACAGGATTGCAGCCACTATCATGCAACAATATAATAAGCATGGATGAATTATTATTATTATTATTATTATTATTATTATTAATGTATGCTTATTATATGGTTGCATTATTATTGCTTCACAATATGATACTGGATTGCAGCCACTATCATGCAACAATATAATAAGCATGGATGAATTATTATTATTATTATTATTATTATTATTATTAATGTATGCTTATTATATTGTTGCATTATTATGGCTTCACAATATGATACAGGATTGCAGCCACTATCATGCAGCAATATACATAAGCATAAATGCATTATTATTATTATTATTTATCTATGCTTATTATATCGTTGAACTATAATTATTATTATATCTATCATTATTATATTGATGTATAATTATTATTTCATGATATGATGAAGGACTCCAGTCACTATCATGCAACAGTAGAATAAGCATAAATGCATTATTATTATTATTATCCATGCTTATT